>NC_056729.1:827010377-827132877 GCF_019279795.1 Protopterus annectens | reverse complement strand
ATAGGACAGCAATAAGGAGACATCATATGGGATTGGCGCTAGTAAGTGGGACTGCCAAAGAAGGCTTGAGCCTCATTTGGTAATACTGCCAAAGAAGGCTTGAGCCTCATTTGGCAATAGTGTCTGTGGAAGTATATAAGATACTTCTTGGAATCATGGTAATTTTTCTTTTCATTTTTTTTTTTTTTTTTTTTTAGTCTGTTCAGGGCACCCCTTTGGTGGAAATATGTTTGAAATCTTATTCATAGACACTGACAAATTTAAAACTATTTTCTCTTTTATTGCAGTCATTAAATAATCTGTGTGTCTTGATGTGGATTCAGTAGAAAAAATTGTTACAGATACACAAAACAGATTTCCTAGAAAATAACCACCCTGATTTTTTTCAGTGCCACATCAACATTTTCAAAAATTCTAATGGCCTGTTACTTTACTGCATTTATAAAGGAATGGAAGAAGTCTTTCACTTATCATTTCTTCTGCAATTACTACTACCATTATGACTTTATTTAGTGATAAGAAAAGTAGCAGTGAAGAGCAAACTAATCTGAGGATGAATACTAAAGGAATCTAGAATGGAAAAGCCCTGGATGCACATTTTACCTAGAAAGTAATGTGAAATGACTTTCAATGCACAAGGTTTCTTTCTATCAAGATATTTTGATTAGAGATAATTAAACATATTATTGGATCACCTTTCTTCTGACACAGTCATGCAATAATAACATGACTTGGCTTAACAGTAACTTCAGCTTCCAGTGCAGGTATCATCGCATGAGGTCTATATCAAATCACCGAATGCTTAAAAAAGTGAACGGTGATTGATTGACCCTATGTAAGCAAAAGCTTACAATGTAAAAGTGTCAGAACAACAATTTTTTTCCAAGGAAAAAAAATCACTGTTCCAACAAAAAAAAATAAAATAAAAATGAATTTCAAACATTACATTAAGTGGGGGGCTTTGCCCCCACACTCTCCTACTTAAATATACCAACTCTGAGACTGCACTGCAGTGTCAAAAACAGCAAAGTATTGAAGCGGTGAAGCAAATTCTTTCCCAGGGAAAGAATTTGCTTAACAGCCACATCAATATTTTGCGTTTTCAGCCTTTTAAGTTCGACCAAGACGCATTCGAAAAAATGTGTCTTCGGTCTTCTAATATAGACCCATCGCATGGTATCATTTCTACCAGTGAGATGCCATTCATAGGTAGGTCTTCTCCTCCTTTTTCTATGGGCAATTTGACTAATGAAGGAAACTATTTATTAATAATGCAAGTTACTTTTTACCACATGATTAACAACCACAGCCCATTGATAATATTGAGTGCTAAGATTCGTGGGACTTAAAAGAGCCTTGTCTCAGCTGCAAGCTATTGAATTGCATTTGGTTGCAGAATGTGTATGTATTTAAACAGGAATCTATTCTTGTTGAACATAAAGCATTTTTGGACCAAAAAGCAGTGAGCGGCCTTGGACATGGCTTCCATACTGACTCAGCTAAGACAGTACATATTGTAAATTTAATACATAAAACATTAAAGTGAGCCATTAGGGATAGTGATGTGGTAACCAATAACCAAGGGATACAAGTACAGGAGAGTAGTGAATTCATGGATTGTTATGTTTATAGATGAATGCTACTCTATCAGTTGAATATACAGTCAGAAGCATCATCATTGTCCTATGACTTGCTTAATCTGTCCTTAAAAGTCTGCAGAGTTAGATGAGGGAGGACACTATTGATCCCCATCCACTCATCCAGGAAAGATTGTAAGAGAGTTAGGAACCTACATTGTTTGATATGGAGAAAGAGCTTATTCCATATGGAGAGAATCCTTTGGAAGAGGATTTTATCACACCACCAGCTTCTGTTAATTCTATGATGTAGACTTACATCCCTTAAGTGGGTATTGGCAGTATTACCTGTTTTACAATCGTAAAAATTCAAGCAGTACAAGGTAATTTGCAACCTTGTAGTCTAAGCAGAGGTTGCCACATAGACGTTGGTAGAAGACAGAGTAGAACAATAAGGTTTCTAAAGATACTCTGTAGCTTAAGGAGCACAAACCCACAATTTTCTTGAGAGGGAAGCATTGTCTTTTTTCTAGTTGAGCAGTATTCCTGGAGGTATTCATGCCAAAGAGGTATTATGTTTTATTGTGGATCTGATAAGGGAAAAGTAGAGAGAGAGAGAGACAGTAACTTCTTTGAATCTGTAGTGTATGTCTTTCACAATTAATTGTATGAGGTAGAAGATTTCCTAATAACCGATATATTATGGTGAAAAGACAGCTTCTTGTCAATGAATATACCTAGATCTATTGTAACTTTGTCTATTTTGAGGGAGAGAATGATTTATCTGACATGTACAAGTGTGTCCTTCCATCCCAATGATAACAACACTGCATTGTTTTATAGTGATCTTAAAACCATGATCATGACACTACAAGTGTGCGTGTGTTAGACCCTTTAGGAAGGCATGGATGTCATCTGTTGAGTTTATGATAGTTCTGAGTTTACAGTCAACAGCAAATTTAGTTAGACAGGTTTCCTTCATAATGGCCTAGTCAGCAGTGTAGCACATGCCAAAAAACAGTGGCCCCAAAATGAATCCTTTTGTGATGTTACTTGGCATCTGCCTCTTCATGCAGAGCATATAGCCAACCATGACAGTGTTGGTCTTACCTGAGAGTCAGTTTGCCTTCCAATGAGTTTCTTTAGGGATACAATTTAAATTTAACTGTGTGAATTGCTAATTAATGCCAGAATGTGGTACAGTGTCAAAGATCTTGGCTAAATCCAGGGTCAGATTACACTGACTTGTTATCATCCAGTGCTCCAGTGTCTTTCTATAGGAAATTCTCCACATTTAGTAGACTTGGCTTCCCTTTTTCAAAGCCATATTAATTACTAAGCTGCAGTTACTAATATTAATGAACTTCATAATGATGTATTTCCTTACTTTACAAATGATTCTGATAAGGCTAAACAGACTATAATCCCCGATGTGTACTCTGATTTCCATTCCATATATAATGCTCTTGTATGCTGTGTTTTTCACTTACTTAGTATATAATTGCCTTTATTCCCTCAAACCAACTATGATAGTCACCTTTTATATACTAAATGTATATATTTCATTTTGTCATTAACTGTGTATATAAAGTCATGTAACTATTGTGTGACTTTTGTGTTTTCCCTGGACTGAGATTGAAATTGGCCCGATGGAAACAGTGCTCTACCCTGGTTAACAAATTTAAAATAAAATAAAATAAGCCTGTGGTTGGTTTACTTGTGGATCTGTGTGACAATAAAGCTCTTCTAGATCTTGACACATATCCAGTGAAAAGACAAAGACTGGAAAAATAGATTGAAGGGTAATTTTATGCTGTTTAGAGTCATGGCATTAGAGATTTTTTTTTATTGTGATGGCTTTTTAGAAATTGTTCTGGGAAATGCTACAGACTGAATTAAATAACAAGAGGAAGACAGGGGGGTCTGGAGTTTTTTTTAACTAAATTTAATATGTTTGCAATGGCTTAATGGTCAGGAAATGGCATATTTATTTTTCAATAAACAAGTTTTGATTTCTAAAGTTATAAGTGCTTGATTACTCTGGTCTCAATTGAGCTTGTCTTTTGTTTTTTCAGTAAACAAGTTGATTTCTAAACAAGTTATAAGTGTTTGATTATTCTGAAGTCTCAACTGAGCTTGTTTTTTGTTTTTTCAATAAAGAAGTTTTGATTTCTAAACAAGTTAAAAGTGCTCTGTTACTCTGAAGTCACAGCTGATCTTGTCTATGGTGCCTGGTTGATTTTGCCTGATTTTTAGCAGTCTTAGATAGAACCTTTGTTGCTCACAAGTGCCAATTTTCAATGTGGTGTATATGTATTTATATATATATATATATATATATATATATATATATATATATATATATATATATATATATAGATATAGATATCTGTATAAATATACACACACGCGCACACACACACACACACACACACACACACACACACACACACACACACACACTCACACAAACACATATATATATATATATATATATATATATATATATATATATTTATATAAGAATCTAGGACTTTTGATTGAAAGATCAAAAGCCCAAATCAATTACCACCGAACACACTTTAATGAAAGTGCTTTCATCAAAAAAGTGCTTTGTTAAAGTATGTTAAAAAAAAAAACCATAAAATCTACTTGAATGCAAGGGGGCAAGCCCCCCTGCACCCCCCCACCCCCCACTTTAATATTCTCACTCCGAGGTTGCACTACAGTGGGAAAAAGGGAATTTTTCCTTACTGCACTGTAGTATGGCCAGAACAACAAGCATACTTGAGCGAAAGTGCTGCTTCGGTGAACAGCACTTTTGCGCAAGTATGCTCACCAAATTGGGAGTCGGTGAAAGATGCACTCGAACATCTGTATGGATCCTATATATCTATATCTATCTAATATATATATATATATATATATATATATATATATATATATATGAAAAAAAAAAAATATATATATATATATATATATATATATATATATGAAGGAAAAAAAAAATATATATATATATATATATATATATATATATATATATATATTAGCTACGGAACACATTACTAATGTTAATTAAGAATGCAGAGAGTTTGAAAGAGTTTAAACACACAAACATATATTTTTACGATATTAATGGGAATGTTCTAACATGTCCTTAAGACCTGCACAGTGATAATTGCGAACTTATAAACTTTTGCATTGTTTCAATTGTATGCTCTAAAAATGACCTGATGTCAGAGCATCAGGGAAGGGTTATATGCTCTACTTTCCCCATCTATCAGGCATATTTGTGAAATAGCTATGCACTAAGATGAAAGCAGTAGATACAAATATTTTGTATGTCATCAAAATAGACCTTTCTGTTTTATCCTATTTCTATCCTTTAGCTTGGGAAACTCCTTTTTAGGCCTTACAGACACAAAACGTGGTACTCCAATATTAAGGATGAACGGAACAGGTACATAAAATTGTAGGGAAGTATCTGTAATACTAGAATAAGGAATGCCAGGAAGGCATCAGACCATTAACTACATCTCCTTAAAATGACACAACTACAGACTTAAAAATAAATATGCTAAATGCTTCTTTGACTTTATCACTGTAAGTTTCCTCAGACAAATAGTAGCCATCCCCCCATTAGAGGCATCCTGAAAAGCAGAGGCCCTGTCTACTGCTCCACCACTGATATACTTCATTGGTCAAATCAGGCCAGCATGCTGTTTTATTCACCATATGGTCCAAGTAAAAGGCATCTACCAACCCAGCTGACTTAAAGACTATTTCAAAGACATTTTCCTTGTGTGCCAGGATGACCTTAGATGGTCCAACAGTCCTCCACTCCTTGATGACCCTATAGCAAATACTGCTATCTGTGTCCACAGTTTATACTCCTGTGTAAACTTTGGCATAGAGCCCCTTGTTCCTAGTTGCCCACCGATGTGTTCCTCTACCAACTAGATGATTCTGTGGGGCATCCTTCTGCATGAACCATTGGTATACAGTTGATGCATGGTATACATGTAAATCATATGAACTGCCTGAAAAGTGCACAGATGCATTATGTGTAATACATTGGGCATTGCAAAATACCTTGTAGCTGAGGAAGTGAAGGCCTTTACTGTTGATTATTGTGGACCAGGTGGAGCTATGATGTCAATGTATATGCAATCAAGGCCTTCCATGACCTCAGGGCTGTGGACTATGTTGTAGGATGAGTTTATACTACTTGTTTCGCTCCTGCAGTTCAGGAGAACAAGATATGCTCCACTACATACAAAAACAGCAAACTATTAATGAAAAGGTATAGGACACCTGACACTGACAGCTGTGATACCCTTAACATGTTCCTTGTAGGTTGTTGGAAGGCACCTGTAACAAAGATGTCTAATGTTACACATATCTTTGTGTCCACTGGAATGGACAGTCCATGAACCTCTTTTGATTTCACTTTGATTGACTCAGTTTTTCAAGGTCATGTATGGAATTCTTGTGAAAATGGAAATGGTCCACTATCTGATAGTCCATGATGGAAGCAGGACAGTTTGACCCTGGATGATTTGACCCAAATGCACTTGGATACACTTTCATATTTAAATTCATATTTGTTATCTATGAGGATATTTATTGGACAGATTGAATCTGGATGATTTGAACCCAGACTATTTGACCCCAATTAAATTTAATAAAAGCATTTTACTATTTAATATTTTATTCAGGAATTTTACATAACAATTTAATATATTATATGTAAATGTTAATTTATTTAACATAATATTTAATATGTAAATATTATTAATTTAATTAATTACAGTTTTTAACATGTGTATAATAAAATCAATTTGGAATTTTAATTAGTAAGTTAACATATTATTTTCTATTTTTAGTTAAGAAATTGTGAACAGCCCTACATAGGTATTCTAAATTTGTGTGACTGGCATGACATAAACTGCATGTACACACTAGCCGCTAGTGTATACATACAGTTTATGTCATGCCAGTCACTAGCGTTTTGTAACTTTTTTTTTATGTTCAAATTGTCTTGGCTGAAACATTAGTTTTATTATTGCTATTTTAATGAAGACCAGCAGGTGGCACTAGTTATATTTTTTGTGTGCTGTGATGAAACTACATTTCTTTTGCTTTACTAGTAACAACACATTGTGCCTTGCATCTCATAATATTAGCACAAGAAGGAGCTCAAGACCTCATGCTGGCAATACATTCTCTTTGTAAATTCAGTTTAAGCAGGTATTTTAGCAAGATTTAATGCTGGCAATGCATTCTTTGTTTATGGCACATATTCTTTGATTTAATCTCTTACTATCATGTACTACTGTCAGTTCTGGTATTGAATCTAGCAGAGTTTGTTTACATAGCGTACATGAAGTTTTTGAAGGTTGTTTTATTCTGTAGAAGTTGTTCTGGTTTTCATACTGTACTAAAGTTAGATCCAAATATTTAAAGTTTTAGAGATGTAGTTTCATAATCCGTTAATGGTGGGGTCAAGTCTTCCAGGGTCAAAATGGCCAGGGTCTAAATGTCCTGTATCCTCCATGATGGGATGGAATATAAAGCACTGACATTACATTCTGTGATAGATGGAATGGCTACGACATGTCATATCATGGGAACTAGCTGTGATAGCTGCCGCTAATATATGCTGTTCTGCAGAACCATAGGTAAGTGATTACGGTCCCTGACAACTTGCACACTAGACAGCCACCTCCTTCACTTTGCTCTAGATATGGCAATATCATTCTGCAGTAATTGTTGTTACTCCTAATATATGCTGTGACGATTGGGGAGAGATGGGTGAAGGCTGCCAGCCTAGTCAAATAGAATTTGATACATAATTCTATCAACTGTATAAATAAATGTAAAATACAGGCATGTTTTCTTGATAATAAATGTAAAATACAGGCATGTTTCTTGAGTGTAAAGAATACTGTGAAATGTGGAGCTGCAAAATATGTGACAACATTGCACTCTACTGGTCCAGTGAAGCATGTTGTGACCTTTTCATGTTAGAATTCGGCTCTACTGCGGCTGGATGAAGGTTTCATGCCCATTGTTTTAAGGCTAAAGTTTATAACCAGGATTTAGATGTGGAAGGTGCTTTATTGCTCTAGTTTCTGTTAGAATATACATGTGAAATATCTTTTATTGTTGCAAGTTTCTGTGCAGGTGTTAGATTGCTGAATAATGCAGTTTGTTTGCCTGGGAAAACCTAAGTGTTAAAAATGATGCAATTTGGGGAGAGACCCAGCAAACATGTTTGTTAGTAATGCTTAAATATTATTTCTCAGAAGAGACTGGGAGCATTTTCACTTTGGACATCTAACTTATCAGCACTCTGCCTTGTGCTCACATGTAAGTTTTAGCACTGTGATTTCTTGTAGGAATAGTTAAAACTAGTAAAGATTAATTAGGTATTTTTCTTTTAAATCAGACCTGTCCTACTGTATTATTTTAAGTTTCTGTGTGATCTCTGAACTCTTAGATATCTCTGTGGTGTAGTAGTTTTGTCTTGTGTTTTAATTATTTATTATTAAATATTTTTACAACTTTCTACCTGTGGCTGCTTTGTATAGAGATAAGCTCTAGAGTATATTGCATATTTATAGAGGTTATTGTAATAGGCCACTCTAAAGTAAGCCTTGACTGTTAGTCATACTACCATTGGATATTAATATTGAACAGTAATAATTGGGCACCATTTTAAGGGCCTTTTAGTAGTTGACATTATTAGTTGGGTGGTAGCAGTAATTACTACAGTATAGTCTGGGTAAAAGGGCACAGCTGGAGAATCGGTGTCAGCCTTTCCCAGGAGTGTCTGTGAAGTTGTATAAATACTTATCTCAAAGTGTGTGTGTGTTGTGTTAGCTAGTTGGGCAGGGACACGAAGCACTGGTTGGACAGAGAAGGTACTAGATGTTTTAGCTTGCCCAGCTAGGCTGAGATCTAGACCCTATAGCTGTGCCAGTGGGGAGTCTTACTGGGGACCTGGTGAGCAAGGGAGTAACCAGCCCCAGACTGACTGTGATCTCTGTGTGCACTTAAGGGAAATTGTACTTTACTGTGTGTATTAGTTATTCTTTCTTCTTCTAGGAGACAACCTTCCTGGTGTTAGTGGTGCGGATTGAGGCTCCTTGATTGCTGGGTCAGGGCATGGTTGTCACATATGCATTCCTCTGTGCACTAAAAATTACAGTTGATCTGCACAAATATGTAATGCTGTGCAATGTGCTGTTTTACACATTTCTGACTTTTGCCATATCTGGTATCTTCATTTGTGTATTTCCTTTTCTTCATTTGTATAATATTCTTTATCTCCATATCATTATGTGGCCATGTGCATATGCTACACTGCACTATGTTTTTCTTTCATGGCCTTTGCTTTATCTATCTAGGAATCACCCATATCCTGTGCTCTGCTGCTACCTGTGTTAATTTGTGTTACACATTATATAACTGTCTATGAATCCTGATCATTATCTTTTTTATGGTGCTTATAAAAACTTCCTGACACTTTTTGCTTCCGCATTATGCTTTCTAGCAGTCATAAAGCTAACAAAATGCATTCACATTCACAGGACAGGTGTCATAACTCCTATTGTATGGTTTCTTCATGTGCACATGTATCCTGATTCACACTTCATCACATGATGTAGTTTATTGAAGTCCCAGATGATCCAAGTGGGAATAGCAGCTCAGTTGCTGGAAATAGGTAGGAGGACAAGGGGAAGTGGACCCATTGCTGGTTCACAAATCCTGTAGGAAAAGCAGGGAGCAATTGGTCACCACTTGGGAGGTGCCTAATTGGAGTTGTAAGCATCACAACTGAAGAGTTTGGATCTAACATGCTGTAACACGATGTACACATATCAAAGGCATAGGAGTATATGATTGTAAAGATAAGAATGCTCACCTAGACCCCAGGCAGCATTTTGGAACTCAGATGAACAGCATATTGGGGGTTAAAAGCTTTGGAGGGGATTAGTTCTGCTTGAATGATGGTTGGCTCACTCCCTACTGCCTGACCTATACCTCTCAGAGGAGTAGACTAGAAAGAGATCAACTCAGACAGAGAATGAACTGGCTTTAGGTTTGGCATTGGCAAGGGAATGAGCCCAACCCTCAATCTGTCTCAGGGTAATTGGTGAGCTTGTTGGACCCAGTGGATCTGGGGTAGAAGGGGACTTTGGTGAGTTTGTACCAGGGACCAAGACCTACTAAGAAGAAGAAAGGGACTGTGTGAGTGAAGACAGTGGGATACTGAGGACAGGCAAGTGGACTGAGAGGGGATAAAAATAACACCCTGCGGTAAAGAGAATGGACATAAACTTAATACGTTAGAGCTCAGAGTAAAAGAGCAGAAACTGTAGCAGAACAGTGAACCAAGTATAACAGTTAACATTCCTATTAGATTAACTCTGATTATTAGCATCTTACTTAGTCTAGATCCAACTAATCACTACAAAGGACTCAAGCAGCCATGGTTTATGCACAAACTTAATAACTTTAAAAACATGCAATATAAAATAAAGCATCTTTTCTTGCAGTGGGGTTGAGATTCCACACCAATATTCTTTTGATGTGGTATCCATGAGGTAGTATAAACATGGAAAAAACATAAAAGACATGTTATCCCCCTTTCTTGTCTCCTTTGGCTAAAATCAAAACCCTGAATACACAACAATTCATCTTGATGTAACAAAAATGCTGACAGCAAGCAATGACTTTATGGCAATAATTATTTGTTCTGCAATCTGGCATAGCATTACAGACAGTAATGTCACCTTTACTGTCTTCCATAATAATGTTATTTATGGAAAGAACAAATGGCCAGCATAAACATTTTGTCAAATTTCCTCATGGGGGATCATTCAAATAGTAGACATACTTGATACCATGAATGATTGACAAAGATCTTCAGTCAGCTTACAAGAAGCAATCAATTTCTTACCATATACTGATAGAGTTTCCTAAGAGGCAGAACCTTTTTATGACTGTTGCAAGCATAAAACTTCAACTGTTCAGAAAAGTTTAAAATGATTGTTGATCTGACTTTCTTCTTGCTGACTTTACTGAAAAAAAAAATAGTCACACGATCTCCTGTCATTGGTGCCATGTAAGGAACTGTTCTTGCTGTGTAAAAAAATGTTTTATTTGTTACAAATTGCAATTTTTCATTGGCAAATATAAACATAGTCTGAGATTTCAGTTTTATAATTTATTTTTTATTTGCTGTTCATGAGAACATCAGTCCTTAAGTTCGATCTTGGCATACGATTCCCTACAGCTTTGTTCCAGTATCTACTTGTAAATCATTAGGTGTGCTATTTTTCCCTGTTAAATCTCACATGCAGAGAAAGAAAAAAAGCAATCCAGTGGCTAGGAGAGTTTGCATAATTTCTGAAACTAGAGCTATACCACAGGCTTTCTCTGTATCTACACGATTTATCAGGTAAGGAAGTTACCCATGCAAAGTGCAATTTATATTAACATATCAAACACCATGGTTCAGTAAGCCTATTAAAATCCATCATTAATTAACATGCCCATAATTTTCTGCTTTGAGGAAGCAAATAAAATCAAAAGTTATATATCTCTTCTAAAAATAAATAACATTGAATAATAAAAAATCTAATTAATTAATTCTATATCCTTATACTCCCCAAAGATTTACATTTAAGAATTGGATTACCTGAAAGTACATTATTAATATATTTCTATTAAATGTGCAAGAAAGAAACACTGCAAGTCTTTTACACATATAAGTATTATTATGCAGCAGTAGTTTGAAATTTCCATGTGATCTCTTGGTAGAATGCTATTATCTCAAAATAAATCAACAGGAATAAAGATTTGAGAAATGGTGCCTTCTGTCAAAAATATAAAGACCTCACAATCAATTTGAATCAGCATGGAGTATGGGGGATAACCAACAAAAGGTGGGTAAGGAGGTATGGGGAAGGCTTACACATGTAAACATGTTTTTTGCGTGTGTATTTTCTTAATGTCAGCGATTTCTCGTTCACTTACATTTTTGAGGAAATGGCATTAAGTGAAATGTTCTTTGTGAGACTGTGCCACATCCTTAGGCATGGTATTTTCTCACAATTTAAATAATTTAAGCTTTCTTGCTTATGTATACATGTCATCATGTTGCCCTATCAGCTGTTAACTAGTTTACCAAGCTTTTCAGACACATTTCACTTGTGATAATTTGACTCACCGTTCCTTCTCCTTCTCTGAATTTTTCCATCTATTCTCAGATGGGAACACATTTATTCCTTAGCAAAACTGCCAGGCACAGAACTGCAGCACAGCTGCCCAACATGACTGATAACCTGACATAAAATGAACCATGAATGAATGACTGAAGAAAATAAATGTAGATTAGCAATTACACAGTACCTCACTTTATATAGGCCTGTGCATGTAATGTTATGCCAGGTGGAAATATGTGATGCACAACTTGGAAATGCATGTCATCATCCTAACTTAAGTAAATCAAAAGACAGCACTGCATCCTGGGGTCATTCAGTCCCACGTTGTTCTGTTATAACTTCATCCACAAAGAACCACATATGAGAAAGTGCTTTGGATGCTTTATTGATCTCTGCACTCATGACTTTTATTATGGCAAATGAATGCAGCAGATAACTACATTGTAAATAACAGCTGCCAAGGGGCAGACTTAAAGCAGATAAAGAAAATAATGAAGCCATTGCCAAAGACAGCTTATTACCAACTATACACAAATCCTCTTGAAAGAAATAAATATATGTCTGAATATGACACTTCTGAAAAAAATATCTACACTGTTTATAATGAGTCTGCAAGACACTGCTTATTTTTTTTATTTGTTTTTCAGAATATAAGCGCCAATAACTATTTTAAAGAGCAATGACAAATGAGGCACTGGACATATAAATATCTCTAAGCTATAGTCACAAGTATAGGAAAATAACTGCATATACATGAGACACTACAAGGTTACAGGTAAAGTTATTATGCAGGGAAACATATAGAACATAGATAATGCCATCTGTATCTCTTACCACATCAATACATTTACAATTTCCATAACTATGCTTAATTAACTTTTGCAAGGTCTTGAAGAAATCATTTTTGACAGGCATGCCTGCTGTGTTGAAGTCGTTAAGGTCACAGAGTTGGACTTGACTAAAAAATCTTAACATGACGTGGTCTGTTAACACAATTTTTCTCTTTTTAGTTCTTACAGTTTATCCATATACATTTTTTTCTGATAAATGACTATAGATGACATAGATGGATATGTTTCTACAGGTCTGCTTTGTTTCGTTGAATCTCCTTGCACTGAATTTAATTTCACACCAACCACTTTTCTGAAAACGCATATTACTGAAAACTCATTTCACTGAACTGAACTTAGTATATATGGCACTGTGTAGAGTACTGTAAGGCAAGTAAAAGGTATATACACTTTTTCCCCACTGTAGTGCGATCCTGGAGTTAGTATGTATAGTTAGGAGTGTGGGGGGCACAGCCCCTCACATTGGTGGCTGCAGTGGGTGTAGCCCCCCACCTTATTTGTTTTATATTGTATTTTACCAAAAACTTCAAAACAATACATTTTAAAAAATAGATATACACAGTTGCAACACCAATGACTAACTCTCTACAGAAGACAATATATACTCAAACTAAGTGGGGGGTAAGCCCCCGCACCCCCCCAATGTTAACTCCAGGATTGTACTACAGTGGGGAAAAGGGCATATACCTTTTACGTGCCTTATAGTACTCTACACAGTGTTGTATATACTAACTGCAGTTCAGTGAAATGAAATTCAGTGAAATCAGTTTTCAGTAATTTGAATTTTCAGTGATGTGGTCGGGGTGAAATGAAATTCAGTGAAATGAGATTCAACGAAACAAAGTAGACCCATTTCTACATGCTCAACAATATTCTACATTTTTATTTCTACATTCTTTTGTATCCTGTGATACAGAAATATGCAGATGGGCACTCATTATCTAAATATACGTTACATGTTATACATATATGTAATTACACTTTCTACACCAGTCACTGCAGGCACATAGATGAATCACTGTACATAATGAATATCAGTTTGCTTGTAATTTTTACCATAAGTCTTGTTTCTCAAGAAGCTGTGTGAAGTGGTGTGATAAAGTGTTTGCCGCCATCAAGATGACCAGTGTTCAATTAGTGGCAGAGGACCTGGAGGGACCACATTTGAGTAGAAGTGAGTGGCTAGTGTTGGTTAGCCCATTCTGGGGTAAGCGAGCCAGTCTAAGTTCACTGCAATGCATAGTTGTGCTATGAGCCTATTGAGCTCTGTGCTGCACAGTGGGTGTATATCTTTGCTTAAAATCGGGTATGAATGAAAACATACATGCACCTGATAATGCATTAACTATGCTGTGCTTACAAAGTTGTCAAGAGGTATTATGCACTAGAACCTTCTTCCTGGCAGCAGTATGATGCTGCAGTCCCATCAAGCTCCTCACCTGTCGAAGATGGTGTGGGTTCAGCCCAGGGAAGGCTGAGGCAGATTTAGCAGACTAGGTGAGTGAGGAGAGGAGATGAGATGGTGACAGATGATGGTCAGCTGTGGGTGGCAGTCTTATTTGTCAGCACATATTGTACATGTACTGCTAAATACTATATTTCACAATGTGGCTTACAAGTGACAAATGTATATTTTTCAGGATATGTGATACATCTTGTTACTACACTATACACATACAAAAATCTTTGGGTTAGACTCCAGAGGTCTCCAAGCATTGGAGCAGTGCTTGTTAAAAGAGAGGGAGTTGCAACCATGACCTGCAAGATAGCATCACAACAGGAAGGTGTTAAAATAACTCTGTTAGGAGCCGAGCATTCTGATTTCCATAATGAGGCTGTGTGTCAGATCCTGCCACTGAAACAGTTGCTGGCCCAAAGTATTATTCTATGCTTTACCTGGAAATTGTATTTGCACCACGTGTAATGCAGGTTAATTGCATTATGTATTTTTGACCAGCTCTAAGAGTATATCACCTCCATAAAAAAGCTTCAGATCAGTTGCAAGTACAGTATGTAAGAATAGCACTTCATGTATGGTGGATTCCATGGAATATAAGATATTTTATGAGAATATTCCTAAGTCTGGCCAGAGATATACAACTGAAATGTCCCTTATTTTAGGAGTTTTTTCTTGCATTTTCATGTGTTTTCCCTGTGTTTTGTACTTGTTATACATTGGCACATAATGACATAGTATGATTGAAGACAAGCAAATAAGTGTCATAAGTGTCACTTGTCTCATGCATTCAAAAGAGATGAAGCAGTGTATGGGTTCAAGATATTTATTAAACATAAACATGTGAGGAGCTGTAATTAGAATTTTTATTTAAGCTAACATCACTCATTACTTCAAACACACTCGCATGTGCATCTTCATTCATGACTGCATTCACTCTGGCTGACTGTACAACATGGCACTGTTCTTGCACATGCTCAGTGCTTATATGCACGTACTATCTAGCTTCAGTGGCTGAAAAGGAACAATACACACAGTGATCTACCTCCTCCCTCTTTGATTTTTTTCACCATGCAATAGGACAAAACAATCTACATGCTAGAAAACATTTCAATATTAATAACTAATCCGAACTCAAGTCTAAGTCACTGTGTATCTCGGAATGGGTCTGGAAATTCTACCAGATCTAGTTACATAAAAACTTCGACTGGGCTTAGAAACAGGGACAGTCTCTAGGAAATTCTTTTCAATAAGAACTTTGGGGTTTGTATCAGGATTATTTGAGGAAATTACACTGTCCTCTGAAATCTGAGCAAGTGTACGGTCACTCTGAGAAATAAGATCTTTGGCATAGGCAATCTGCTGCGTCACTGGTTCATAGACTGGAAGTATATGTCTTTGGTTACTTCTGAAATCCACTCCTTCCTATTGTACAATATAAGATCTTGGTTCTTCAAAAATATTTTTGATAATTCGTACTCAGTCATGTCCTTTAGATGTTTGCATCCATACAATCTTCTCATGTCTTAGTAGTCTAAGAGGTTTGCAAGATTTATTGTAGTACAACTTCTGTGATGGGTATTTTTTTCAAAAGATGAGTCTTGACCACTCTGTTGTTGTTAGCACTTGGAATCAATAGTTGTTTAGTGATCAGCAAGGTTGTTCTTGTCTGTCTAGACATTAATCTCTGAGCAGATGAACCAAGCAACTTATTTCAGGGAATGTTTCTGAGATTGAGTAGGTTAAGAAAACCATCAGTACCATCTCTCTTGGATTTCTCTAATAAACAGTTTAGACTTTGAACTGCACACTCAGCTAATCTATTGGACTGTGAATATTCAGGACTACTAGTAACATGGACAAACTCCCAAGACTCAGCAAATTTATTGAACTACTGAATTATAAACTGTATACCATTGTCAGATACGACTTTGTGCGGACTACTATGGACAGAAAAATGTCTCTTCGATTTTGTGATGACATTGCTAGATGTTAAGTTAGGAAGAAGGTCAATTTCAAACCAATTCAAGTAAGGGTCTACTAATACTAAATAATGTTGACCATTCTATTTGAAAATATCAGGAGCAACCATCGACCATGGTAATTCAGGAATCTGGTTTAGCTGAAGTGGTTCTTTTTGTTGGTGAGATTTTGTACTATTGCAAATAGAACATCCTTCTCTACATCGTTTGACATAAAAGGCCAGAATACTATGCCTCTTCCCCTTCTTTTGGTTTAATCAGTACCCAGGTGACCACGATGCAACATCTGGATATACTCCTGTTGTAATGCTGAAGGAATAACCACTTTAAGACCTTTCATGATGATTCCATCTTCCATCATGAGCTCGTCTAGGTAAGGAAAATACTTCCGTATGTCAAGTGGTAAACTGGTTTGTTGTACTGGCTATCCTTGACTGATAAAATGTGTCAGCTTCTGGAGAACAGGGTCTAAATTGTGATTTCTGAGTTCATCAAGACATGATGAGGACAATTTTTGACTTCATGGCTTCAAAGCCTGCTTGCTCATTGTCATGTTGTTCTGTTGTTTGTCTAGGTGCTCTTGACAAAGCATCTGCAGGATATAAATATTTGCCATTTGTATAAACAGTATCAAAATTGTACTTTTACAGTTTTAACATCATACATTACAGACCTGCTGGGGCTGAATGCATTAGCTTTTTCCAGAATTGTCACTAGAGGCTGGTGATTGGTCTCTATTTGAACACTTTTGCCATAAATATAATCATGGAACTTCAAACATGCAAACATTACTGCCAAAAGCTCCTTTTCAATATGTGCATACTGCATCTCAATTTGGGATAATGTTTTGGACACCTAGGTTACTGGTATGCCTTCTTGAAGAAATGCTGTACCAACACCATTCTTAGAAGCATCACATAAAAGAGTTACTGGTTTGTGAACATTATAATATCTCAATGTGTGTGAACTGGCAGTTTTCTGTTTCAGAATATCAAATGCTCTTTGGTGTCGTGCTAACCAGGACCAATTTATATTTCTGTGTGTCAGCTTTCATAACGGTGCTGAAAGCTCATTCAGGTCTGGGATGAATTTTCCTAAATAGATGACCATACGTAGAAAATGTTGCAAAGATGTGACACTATCTGAAACTGGCATCTCAAGAATTTCTGCCTGCTTAGACAGATCTGGTTGTAAGCCAGAACTAGTAAACAGATGACCCACATAAGTAATTCTCTCAGCTTGAATTTACATTTCTGAGGATTCAGTTTAAGATTTACTTCATGTGCATGGTCTAGAACTTTCTTGAGGTTTCTATGATGTTTGTCTTCACCATTGCCTCCTACAATAATGTCGTAAACTATGATAGCACATGGATAACCTGAAAAAGTTTGTGCCATCGCATGTTGAAATACTTCACTGGCAGAATTTATTCCAAATGGCATTCTCAAAAATCTATATCTACCAAATGGTGTACTGAAAGTGGTTAACAATGAAGATTTGTGATTCAGCGAAATTTGCCAAAATTAGCTTTTTGTATCTAAGACTGAAAAAAATAGTGGCATTTGGCATAAGAGCTGCTAATTCTCCTACTCTGTGCATCAGATGATGAGTACATTCAAGCACTTTCTTTAAATCTCTGGGATCACTACATATTCATATATCATCTGAGCCTTTCTTATGAGCTGCATCCATAGTTGATGCCCACTCAGTTGGTTCTTTTACTGGAGATATCTCACCTAAATTCACCATTTTGTCTGGTGCTGTTTTGAATTTGCTCTGCATCGCTACCAGCACCTTCCTGGCTGGTCTAAAAACTGGGTTTACTTCATGGTTTAATTTCATGGAGTATGTGACTGGTAGTTTATAAAGCTTGCCTTTGAAAATATCAGCATATTCAGAAAAAATATTCTGTGTAAAACTATCACGGTTGTTCAATCTTATGTGGTGGACCTCCTTATTAAATGAAATCAGTCCCACTCTCAAACTGCTTTGAGGCCTAACAGTGACTGCACATGTCTTTTGACTACTTTGCTTGTATTGTCAGGCTGTGGATTGCATTGCATAAGTGGAAATTCCTTAAGATTCCAAGAGCAGGCTAAGTTATTTCTTACACTTATTTCACTGAATTGCACTTCTGACTTATAATTGTGCTATACAGTTGATCTACTATATTTTTGCACTGTTATAAAGCTTTTTTTATTGTTTCACTGCATTTCTGTACTATTTTAAATTGTTTTAACATTACTTAACTGTAAATTGCTTTTTCATACTGAGAGTTGTATTTTTTTGTTTGTGAGTGCTCTATCCAAACTTTTCTATGCATTTTTGTCTGTTAAAAGCATTCTCGAGTC
Organism: Protopterus annectens; assembly: GCF_019279795.1. Taxonomy (NCBI): domain Eukaryota; kingdom Metazoa; phylum Chordata; order Ceratodontiformes; family Protopteridae; genus Protopterus; species Protopterus annectens. Next base: position 827,114,422 of record NC_056729.1, on the reverse strand, counting down.
TGCTCCTTGATCTGTTTAAAACTTTCATTTAGTGGCTATAGCTAGGAACTGTAATAGTGTGCATTACTATAATTGCTCTTTTTATTTAAATTACTAAATTGTAAACTGCTTTTTCATACTGAGACTTGGATTTTCTCTTTGTGGGTGTTCTTTCTATGCTTTTAAAGTGAGGTTTCTGTGTTCTGCTCAGGTGGCATAATCTTCATAGAGGCCTGTTTTGTAGGCTGGAAGTTTTGTTTGTGTTTCTGGCAGCCATTTTCTGTTGATTGTCTTCATTATTATTGAGACTAACAAGGCCTCCTGAACTTCTGTAGTACGAATGATTGGGTAATAACAGGGGCTGAGTAGTAATCTGATCTTCCAACTCTTCCATTCTTACTGCTATATAAACCCTATGTCTTATAAAGGTTCTGCTTGTATTGTCAGGCTGTGGATTGCATTGCATAAGTGGAAATTCCCTAAGATTCCAAGAGCAGGCTAAGTTATTTCTTACACTTATTTCACTGAATTTGACTTCTGACTTATAATTGTGCTATACAGTTGATCTACTATATTTTTGCACTGTTATAAAGCTTTTTTTATTGTTTCACTGCATTTATGTACTGTTTTAAACTGTTTTAACATTACTTAACTGTAAACGGCTTTTTCATACTGAGAGTTGTATTTTCTGTTTGTGAGTGCTCTATCCGAACTTTTCTGTGCATTTTTGTCTGTTAAAAGCATTCTTAAGTCTGCTCTTTGATCTGTTTAAAACTTTCATTTAGTGGCTACAGCTAGGAACTGTAATTTTATACTTGGTGGCTTTGCAGTTGCCCACCCATACTGTATATTTGATCTGTGACACTCCTCCCAGTCTAGTGTCATTAGTTCACTCAATCTAATAGAGAACATTTGTGAAGGCCAACCCACTCAGATTCTTAACATTGAATTAACTTCTGTTCCAGCTTTCTCCATTTCCACTTTACTGGAAAAAAAAATTCTAAGCTTGCTTCCCCCCTTTCCTGTGGCAGGTCAGATATGGATTTGCTGTGTCCAGGATTGTTTGTGAGCTCCTAAGCGCCCCCCACTTAACTGGGGTTAAACTATTCCTGGTGCCATAAAGTCTGTTTTTCAAAATTTCCCTTGCAACTAGCCAGATTTTTAGTTTTAGCACTCGTCTGTTTCTTTGATCTCAGCACTAGTTCAGAACTCATTGTAAGCACTAAATAAGTTACAAGTTACTACAGCACTCAACTTTCCTCACTTGTCTAGAGGAAAACAGTTTTTAGTACTTAATAAATAAGCACCTATTCAGGCATGTCTAAAGGTCAGCTCCTAGTGTTTTTTCCTGTCTACCTGATGAATCTGGGCATCTTGGGACAATGCAGCAATTGCCTCATGTACACAGACAACCCTCTCCTCCTACCACCCAACACTACGACCTGTGAGAGATGCACTTATATAGCCAAACTGGAAGCAAAGCTCTCTTTACCAAAGACTGGCATAGACAGTCAAGAGGAGAAGGTAAACACTTGCAACGCACCACACTCATCACATAGTCCCTCAAAACCTACACCACCAAAAGACACACACAAAACCACAAAACACACACCTACATTCGAGGAGGCTCTCAGTACTAATCTGCCCAAACAACAGAGACCTCCAAAGCAGAAATGCAAGCAACCTCCACCCCCCAACACAACCCAAATGACACATAGCCCACATACTCAGTGTGCCACTCAACTACAGCCCATAAGGCATAATGTACCCAACACTCTAGTCATAGGTGACTCTATAGTCAGGCACATTGATGTTCCACTCACCAGGCTAAACAAGGAAAAAGTTACTGTCAGCTGCCTGTCAGGTGCCAGGATCCACCACATAACCCACACACTCAGGTCACTTCACATCAAGTACAAATATGACTCTGTCATTGTCCATGTTGGTGTGAATGACCTGAGACGTACCTCCCTGGACTACATGAAAAGAGACATGGAGGAGCTCTCTGATCTTGCAGCCCAGGCTGGTATGACCCTAGCCCTAAGTAGCACCTGCCATCACCCAGAATGACACCACAGTACAAGGTCAAAATGATTGACTTTAACAATTGGCTAAGCTTCTGGTGTCATTCTAAAGGAATCCAGTATCTGTCTGCCTGGGATGACATGATCTACAGACCACGCTGCTTTGCCAGAGATGGCCTGCACCTGTCACCCTTGGGATTCTGGATACTGGCAAAGGCTCTTGCCACCCCTATAGTGCCTTTTTTAGGCAAGGTTCAAATGACAAATTCACCACCGTAACAGGTACACGCAAGCAAAATCTGAGGGTAATGCTACTCAATGCTAGAAGTCTAAACCTCAAAATGCACTCACTCAAGGCACTCCTTAAAATGGAGAACATTGACATCTGTGCAGTGACAGAGACCTGGTTCAAAGCTCCAGAGAGCACCCCTGCATTACCAGGCTATAATTCATACCACACCTTTCGGCCACTAAAACCGGACCGAAACACTGAAGGTGGAGGCGTGTCCATATTCATTAAGGATATCCACACCTCCAAGCTAGTTGCTCAGCATAATGCACCCGAGATTATCCAAGTTCAACTAACTCTGGGCAAAACCGCAATCCAGTTTATAGCTTGCTACAGACCCCCCACCATGCCCCAGGATTCTCACTCGTCTTTTCTTGATACACTGGAAAATATTAAGGTACAACCCAACACTCTAATAATGGGTGATTTCAACTACCCTACCAGTAACTGGGAAAACTACTCATGTACCAATTCTTTTGCTCAACGTTTTCTGGAAATCATCAATTCCAATGCTTTGGATCAACTTATCCACACCCCCACCAGAGGCAGCAATATCCTATACCTGGTCATCACCAACATGGGTGACCAGTGTTCCACACCAGAGGTCAGCTCCTCGTTGGTTAGATCCAACCACAAGCTAATCACCCTAGACATCCACATCCCGCTCACACCCCCCATTAGGAAAACAACCGTAAAAAGTTTCTCAAAGCCAACTTCACGCTTCTTAAGACAGAAGTGGCAAACTTCATGACACCCATGCAGATGGATAATAGAGGTACGACTGCTGAATCCTACACAAATGCACTTTATAAGCACTTACACGAGTGCATGGATCATGCTATCCCTAACAGAACCAAGATGCTATCCTCCAAAAAAAGGAAGCCAATCTGGTGGTCTTCTGCCATAAACAAACTCTACAACAGAAGAAAGAAACTGTTGCAAAAAGAGTAAAATCCCACGATTGGAGGAACTCCCTGGTCAGCCTCAGTAAGAAGCTGAGATCCCTCATAAAATCCTCCAAAGCTAGTTATGAAAACAAAATTGCCACTGATTCTAAAGACAACCACAAAGCATTCTATAGCTATGTCAAAAATCTCAATGGCAGCACTCAGATCTTCTCTGAGTTACAGCACAATGACACTAAATATACAGAACCAACTGATATTGCCAACATCCTGTCAGATAGGTTCAGTGCTAACTTTACCCCCCTCTCACCCCCTAAAGGGCCCATCTTTATACGGGAAGAATGCAAAGTTCCTGCAATCAGGCTGCACAGGTAAAAACTTCACTTCTCAAAACCAAGAACACAACATCCATGGGACCTGACAACATCCCAGGCTGCCTTCTACATGAACTACAGAATGAACTGGCACCCCACCTAAGTTCTATGTTCAATCATAGCCTCAACTCAGACTTTGTGCCCATTGAATGGTGCACCGTGACAGTTAACCCACTCCACAAAGGGGGGGGGGGGGCACAACAGACCCTGTGAACTACCACCCCATTAGCCTGATGAGCCTCGTCTGCAAGGCCATGGAATGTATCATCATGGAACTCATAACCAAAGACATTGGAGATCTCCAAACCCTGGACCCCACACAGTTTGGGTTTGTAAAAGGCAGATCATGTCTCCTAAACCTGATAGACTTCTTTGAAGCAGTCACCAAAGCTGTAGATGAGGGTAAGGTGGTTCACACAGCCTATCTAGATCTTGCCAAGGTGTTCGACACCATCCCCCACTCTGGAATTATAGATAAACTCACTAAACTAGGTATAAATCCCTATGTCACAAGATGGGTTGCCATCTGGCTTACTGAAAGAACCCACACTGTGAAAGTAGCAGACTCCAAATCAGACTTCAGACCAGTGACAAGTGGAGTACCACAGGGTTCAGGCTTGGGTCCTCTCCTGTTTGGTATCTACTTCTCTGAAGTACAGGCTAACACAGAAGGTCTTTGGCTAACTAAATTCGCAGATGACTGCAAACTAGGAGCCATAATTAAAACTCCTAAAGATGTGGACATCCTACAAAAGGACCTCACTGAGACAGATGCCTGGTGTCAAAGACATGGTCTCAAGCTCAATGCCAAAAAGTTCATTGTCATCCCCTTTGGTAAAAATTCTGTACTTATGAACTACCACATAGGCGGTAGTCTACTTAACACTGAAAGTGTGATAAGAGACCTTGGGACACAGGTGGACAGTAGTCTCTCCTTTGATAATCACATCGTCAGAGTGGTCAGAAAATCCTTCTACTTGTCTCACCTCATCACAAAAGGTTTCTCATCCAGAAAAAAAGAGGTCATTGTTCCCCTCTACTCATCACTCATTAGACCCATTATAGAGTACAACACCCCTTTTGGTATGTACCTCATGAGACATCTACAACAACTGAAAAGGCCACAAAAATACCTCACAAAGAGGATTACTGGCCTCAAACAGATGCCTTACGCAGACTGTCTCTAAAAACTACAGCTTTACTCCATCGTATATCGCCTACTCAGAGGCAATCTCTGCATAACATACAAAGCTATGTCAAACCCAGAGCTGTTGGACATGCTCCACTTAAAGAAATCCCAATCCCTCCGAGCTACATGCTCTAGGGACCTAAACCTTGTCACCACAATAAACAGAACATGCTGGAGGGATAGATTCCTGTCCCAGGTGCTTGGCTGGTATAATAGCATAAGATTTTCAAAAATATACATTTCTGGCTTCACTCCTGATGTACACTACCTGTAGTATATGCAATGTCCCCTAATGCATCTGCTTTCCTTCCCAAATGTTACCACACTTCTCCACTTTAACTATTATTGTAAATGGATAACATTTGCTGACTTCATTACACTGTAGCTGTGTCCTTCCCACCTCCATTGTCAATATTTCCTTTTTATGTAGATGTGTCACTGAGTGGACAGGATTACTTCTATAGTTGTCAGTAATTATAATTAGTGCTGTTTGTACAGTAATCTAATTATATATAACTGGACATTCATCGTTAAAAACACCCTGCCTTTTAATTATGTACTTAAAGTTGCCCTTGCCTTGTATTGTGCAATCCGAACAAGCTCACTGAGGTTAAGCTTATTAATAACCTGTGCTTATATGTGCATTCAAGCCCATTTGCTCCTGACCACAGTCACCAAAATGTATTCTGGCCATGAGCATGTGTTGCTCTATGTGCACGGTTGTTTAGCAGTTTACATATTCAATGCACTGCTGCTCATTGCACTAAGACAAAAGAATGTGTAGGTTTAACTTGATGTGTACATGCTTGTTAATGAATCTATGAGATGAATGTTAAACAGAATGATATCATCCAAAGTAAAAAAAAAGTGATGGGGTATCATCACCTTTATTCAAGACAGTTAAAAGACTGTTGAATTGATAGTATAAATGATATTAATAGTATATTACAAAAAAGTCGTACATTTTTTGTAAGTCTGTGCTCATTTATTCAGAACTTCACTCTGACTTGGACACCTGTGATTGCAAGACTTGGATTGCTTTTAAAACCATTTGCACCTACATAGTTGATAAAAGAATATATATATATATATATATATATATATATATATATATATATATATATATATATATATTTTTTTTTTTTGCACATGCTCTAACTACCTCAGTGAATGCTATTTAGCACTACTCTGCTGCATTTATTGATTTGTTGAATTAATCAGTGTTTTTAGCTTGCAATTGTTAAATAAATGCCATTTGTTTGTTACTACACTGCTCGTATGTTGTTTTAACAGTATCCTGATATTTCTTAACCTCCACTGATATTTCAAAAGTTGTTCTAGGTTTGCCAACGTTCTCCTGAGTTTGCCAAAATATTTCTATGTTTTGCAAAGTTTTTCTTTGTAGAAGTTCTATGTTTACACACTTTTTTCTTTATTTGTGAACATTTTTCAGGGTTTATAAACTTATTTCTAAGGATTTCTGATATTGCAGGAATTCTGACTTTCATTGTAAAGCATTTCATACTGCACTTGAAATCAGAACCAGTTTCTTTTACATTAGGTGGGGATTTTTTAAACTCTGGTAGGAGCAGAGGGATGATTCACCCTATAGAAGTTGAGAACTGCTGGTGGAAGGCTTATTGTGTGTTTGTCTGATTGGCCTGTGGGCTTAACTGTGTGACAGTCATTCATTCTGCTGGTATAAAAGACATGCAAATCCAGTTACCCTGCCTTGTATATAAGCAAACCTTAAAATCCTCTATATGAAATACTCTTCATAGTCTACCACTGTTTACAGCTGTTTGAAGGGCTGCCAGGTTGTGCCGAGGGCAGCACCACTGCTGGTCATCTAAGAGAATACTATTAAACACTCTCACATAGACCTTTAAGTGACTCTCCCTTACTCCTTCCCATCTACTAATGATCTGACATAATGGATAGGCACTTCCCTGTGATCTCTGTTTCTGGACTGCTGGATATGAGCATTCTGAGGCCGTATAGTAACTGCATCATGTTCTACTTAATTTTAAAACAGACAAACACAGTGTGTGGAGGCAAAAATGCAAACCAGGTTGTTAACATTACACCCAATACACTTACTACCAACATTAACGAACACAAACATAGACCCACATATGCAGAGGTACTCACTTGTAATCTACCTAAACATCCAAGACCTCCTAAAAGCATCTCTCAGTGGCTCTGCACCTGAGCACACTCAAAAAAGGCAGCATGTCACGCAACACATAACTCATTGTAGCCCCTCTTCCAAGCCCATAAGGCAAAAGACCACATAGCCTTACATTCTAGTAATTGGGGATTTCATTGTAAAACACACTGGTGTCACCTTTACCAGGCTAAACAAGGAAAAGATCAAAGTAAGCTATCTGCCTAGAGCCATGATCAGCTAGATCATGTATGCACTTAGCTATTTAAACCACAAGTACCAGTATGACACTGTCATAGTCCTTGTGGGCAAATGACCTAAGGTGTACCTCATTGCATTATATGAATAGAGACATAATGAAGCTCTCTGAATATGTGCACCAGGTGGGTATCAATCTAGCCTTCAGTAGCATCCTACCTTCATCATGATCAAGGGTTTTTGGCTAAGCTTAAAATGGCCCTTCAGGGAAGTTAGCCTACTATTCTCCTTTGAGCCAATGAACCAGTGATGATACCACAGTACTAGCAAAAAATGATTGACTTCAACAATTAGTTTAGTTGTTGGTATCACAACAAAGGGAATCAATATCTGTCGGCCTGGGGAGACATAGGATCATAGGATCATAGGAGGTTACTAGGCTAATGGCCCTGGGGCCCTTACAAGCCTAGCCAAGAGTTTATCCCCAAAAAAGAAACCTCAGTCAGCACCTGTTGCCCCTGTCATCGAGGGCCACAGGTGGAACCCCTGGGACAAATTTGTGGTTTCCCATCCACTCATCAAGGTTGCGCTTGAAGAGGGTCAGCGAGGTACTCTGCTTGACATGTATGGAAAGTCTATTTCAGAAATGGGGCAGCCTCTGGGAGACAGACTTGTCTCTCTAGCAGGTTTTGTTGATGTTACATATTAGATTTATGCCTTTCTAGCGGGTAATGTGCGAGGATTTAGACTTACTGATATGGAGTATCTCTAGTAGGGCAGGGTCTGATATTGCCTTGCAGATGAGACACAGATCACCTCTGAACAGTCAGTGCGATACTGAGTAGAGTGATAGTGATTTGAGCCTGTCTGCATATGACAGGTGTTGGAGGCCATGGATTCTCTTTGTGAGGTATATCTGTGGCCTTTCCAGTTGGTGCAGGTGTTTGGAGAGGTACATGTCAAATGGGGCGTTATACTCAATTATTGGCCTAATGAGAGAGGAGTACAGAGAGGTAATAAACTCCTTTTTCTGGATGCAGTCCCTTTACGTATGAGATGAACCAAGTAGAAAGCTTTTCTGACCACTGCTGTTACATGATGGTCGAATGTGAGATTTTGTCAACCTGAGTACCCAGGTCTCTCACCACAGGTTGTGTGCTTAGGGGTTGCCATTGATGTGCTAATCAGTAGGGGCCATGTTTTTGCTGAATGGTATGATAATACATTTTTTGTGTTTAACTTAAGTTCATGAATTTGGCACCATTCATTTGTTGCTGTGACACCCTCTTGGAGTATGTTAACATCATTTGGGGAGTCAATGACAGCACCCAACTTGCAGCCGTCTGCAAATTTGGTCATCCATAGGCCTTTTGTCTTTGCCTGGACTTCTCAGAAGTAGATGCCAAACAGTAGGGTTCCCAGGACAGATCCCTAGGGAACACCACTAGCAACAGGGCTGCTACTGGAGGCGGTGGCACCTATTTTGATCTTGTGGGTCCTATCGGTGAGTGAGTTGGCCACCTACCTGAAGAGATAGGGATTTACACCAAGTTCTGTTAGCTTTTCAATGATGCCTGAGTGGAGAATTGTGTCAAAGGCCTTGGCCAAGTCAAGGTAAGCTGCATATAATGACTTTCCCTCATCCAGGGCCTTGGTGACAGTCTCAAAGAAATCAACCAGGTTCAACAGGCAAGATTGCCCTTGATGAAGCTGAACTGGGTGGGGTCAAGTGCTTGGAGGTTGTCTATGTCCTTGTTTATGAGATTCATAATAATACATTCCATGGCTTTACAGATCAAACTTGTCAAGCTAATGGGGTGATAGCTTCCAGGGTCAGTAGGGCAGTTCTCCACTCTGCTGGAATGAAGTCTGTGTTTAGGCTGTGGTTGAATAGCGTCCTCAATGGAAAAGCTAGTTCTTGATGGAGATGATGTAAAATGCAGCCTGGGATACTATCAGGTCCCATGGAAGCTGTGTTCTTTGCCTTGGATAGGGCCTTTAACACTTGATCTATGGAGATGTGAGGTGGGGGACAAGTACTGGGGATGTTGAATGGGCCTTGGGGGGATGGGGGGGTGAAATTTGCTCTGAACCTGTCTGATAGCAGGTTGGCTAAGTCAACATGATCAGTGTAAGTGGTACTATTAAGTACTAATTTGGAACAAACCTGGCCTTTGCCATGGAGGTTCCTGACATGTCTGAAGAAGGCTTTGCAGTTTTCCTTTGTTTTGGAGGCTAGTTCAATTCATAATTGGCTTTGGAGGTTTTCACTAGTGATCTAACTTGCTTGTTGAGGCTGAGGAGAGAGTTTTACCAATTTGGAATTTGTTCATTTTTGCCCTTTGACATTGTAAAACCTGTTGATAGAGGATGTCCATCAGACAGGTTTGTGTTTCCTTGAGGAGCAGGTTTTAGTTCTGTTGGGTATGGCTGAGTCCATGCAGTTGTACAGGTGCTTGTATACTGCACTATCATTCTGTTTAGCTTAGTTGTCTACATCCTCTGAGGGAGGTGGTGGTGTGAAGCTACTGATACCATCCCTTAAGAGGTTGTAGTCAGCCTTTGAGAATGTTTTAGCCTGGTTACAGCTGGGGTGGGGGGTTGGGTAGGATAGAAACTTTGAATGAGACAGACCGATGATCTGATCTCACCAGGGAAGAACATACTATGGGAGTGGTGCAGTGGTCACCCATGTTGGTAAGAACCAAGTCCAGAATGTTATCTCCCCTTGTGGGGGATGAGATGAGCAGGTCTAGCGTGTTAAAACTGATGAAGTCAAGGAATCATTGAGAGAGTGCATTAGTGCAGGAACATTTCACCCAGTCTATGATGGGGTAGTTGAAATCACCAAGGATCAGGGTGTTAGTGGGTACCTTGATGGAGTCAAGTGGGTCCAGGTATGTGGATTGAGTGTCCTGAATCATGGAGGGGGTCTGTAGCTGGCTATAACTTACATGGATGTCTTGCCTACTGCCAGTTGCACCTGGAGTAATTCCAGTGTGTTATGCCAGCAAACCAATCTGGAGGTATGCCTCTCCTTAATGAAGATAGAGACTCCACCACCCTTAGTCTTCAAACCTCATTTTGGGGTCAGAATGTGTGGAAAGAGGTATAGCCTGGTAAGGCAGGGGTGCTATCTGCAGTCCTGAACCAAGTTTCTGTGACCACACAGACATCAGCATTTTCCGGTGTGAGGAGAGCCTCAGTGAGTGCATTTTCAGGTTAAGGCTCCTTTTAGGCTGTGCCAAGTTGTTAAACCCACAAACATAATAAAAATCACAACTACCTAAAGGTACTGCTGCTCAATGCTAGGCATTTAAATAAAAACTACACTCCCTGGAAGTACTCCTCACCCTGGAGTACGTAGACATATGTGCAGTCATTAAAACATGGTTCAAAACCATAGAATGCATCCTGGCTGTCAAAGGCTACATTGCCTTTCATATGTTTTGATCCCCCTCAGTTCAGGATAAAACAAAAGGAGAAGGTGTCTCAGTGTTTATTAAGGACAGGTATACCACTAGGCAGGTCCAACAATATGACTCAGTTGAGCTGCCCAGCTAAGCATAGGTGTAACCCCTGTCATATTCTTGTTAGTTACAGATCCAATATCATAACTCTGGAGAAGTGCACCTCCTACCTACACCTACTGGAGCCTCAATATTCAGCTTAAGACCATACTTATGGGTGACTTCAACTACCCCACCATTAACTGGGACACTTATACAACTCATAATTCACTTCCTCAGAGGTTTCTGAACTTCGCCAATGCAAATAGCCTACAACAACTAGTTAGCTCCCCAACTAGAGATACAAATATCCTAAACCTAGTACTCATGAACATGAGGGGGGTGGGGGTGCTGCTTGCTCCCATGCATTAATTCTTCCCTGGTAAGATCTGAACAAAAAATGATCTCCTTTAGTTTTAAAACTTACTTAGAACACTCATCATTCTTCAAAACTGTTAATAACTTTGCTAAGGCCAATTACCTCAAACTAAGTGAAGGCTTATTAAACATCCAAGCTCCCTCCAAACCCAGATGACACTGAGGCCTACTCTGAGCTGTACACAAAAATACTGCACAACCACATTCATAGTTGCATAGATGATGCATTACGTGTCCTAGTTAAACCTATGATTACTGGCAAAAATAATCCACACTGGTGGACCCTTAGCATAAAGAGGCTATTCAACAAAAGGGAAAAACTCCTCTCCAAAGCCAGGAGTAGAAGTCAAAACAGTGCAAAAAGACATTCACCAATCTACACTAACAAATTAGAGAGCTGGTTAAATCTGCCAAAGCAAAGTAAATGGCAAAGATAGCCTCCCAGGTGAAAGATAACCGTAAGGCTTTTTAATCATGTTTGCAACCTCAGCGGAAATACTCAGCAATGTGCCAAGTTAATCATGAATGGCAACACTTACACCCAGTCTGAAACTATACCAAACCTGCTGGCCAACAAGTTCATTTCAAACTCCCCCACCCTATTACCTCCTACCACAACACTCCCCCTATGGGTCATTACAAGGGAACAGGTCCTTACCGTGCTCATTAAAGCCAAAAACACAGCTTCCATGGGTCCCAAAAACATTCCAGCATGTTTCTTAAATAGCTTATAACAGAATCAAACAGGGCAACTAGAAGCCATCTTTAACCACATCCTCCTGATGGGCTTTGTCCCAAAGGAATGGAGGACTGCAACAGTTATACCTCTGCACAAGAAGGCTCCATCAATTGACCCAAGGAACTACAGACCCTTAAGCTTGACCAGTCTTATCTGCAAGGCCAGGGAGAGAATTTTCATGGACCTGATCAGTAATGATGTAGGAACTCTCTGGACTAGACCCAGTTTGGCCTTGCCAAAGGGAGGTCTTGCCTGCTCAGTCTGGTGGACTTCTTTGAGAAAGCCACCAGGGACATGGATGAGGGTAAAACACTACACACCACTTATCTAGACCTGACCAAAGCTTTCAATACAATCCCCCACTCGGGGATCATAGATAAACTTACTGACTTAGGCATAAGACCCCCACATCATCAGATGGATAGTCAACTGGCTCACTGACAGGACACATATTGTCTAGATAGGTGAATCCACTTCTGATAAGAAACCTGCTGCTAGTGGTGTCCCACAGGGCTCAGTGCTGGTACCCTTCCTGTTTGATATGTACTTCTCTGAAGTGAAGGCCAGCACTGGGGGCATCTGGCTCACCACGTTTGCTGACACCTTTAAACTGAGAACAATCACTGAATCCCCAAATGATGTTGACATCCTACAATCAAACCTAAAAATGACAAACGATTGGTGCCAAAACCATGGTCTGAGACTAAATGAGAAAAAATGCGTAATCACACCCTTCAGTAAATCAGATATCCTTGCAAATTATAAAATTAATAACACATCCCTTAAAGTTGACCCAAAGGTGAGGGAACAAGTAAAACAGAGAGATAGTAAGCTAAACTCTGACCACCAGGTAGCTACAGCAGTGAGGAAATCCTTCTGTGTGGCTCAACTTAAAAGTAAAGGCGTGGCATCAAGATCAAAGGAAGTCATAGTGCCATTGTGCTCATCCCTTATTAGGCATATATTCAAGTAAATGCTACCTTCTGCATGTGCCTACCCAGGCACTTACACCAATTGGAGTGACTCCACAGGTTTCAAACTGCACATATGTCTTATAAAAACCAAGTAATGGCCCTATCTCTTTACTCTGTCTCATATTGTTTATTGAAGGGGGGATGTATGCCTGACCTACAAGGCATTCTCTGATACAGCCCTGATGAAAATGTTGCATATTCACAAGCAAATGTATACAGGGGTTATGCATCCCATAGACCTGAACCTTATTGGTGACTTTAGCATAACTTGCTGGAGAAACAGATTTGTATCCCAACGTCTACCTCGTCTATGGAATAAACTTCCCTTCTTCATAAAACAAAGGCTGTCCCTCACTCTGTTCAAAAGGAATTTGGGCAAATGGATGGGGAAACATAACTTCACTCCTGGGGTATTGCCCATGTCCCTTTGGGACAGAGGCAATCTGTAAAATAAATCAGAGCTCACCCAAAGACTCACTAACCTGATACTACCCAATACCATATCTGGGGAATTAAGATATAATATTGTCATATCCTGGGTGTTATTGGCTATGCTTGTAAAGTCTTTTATGCCACTAACCTAGTAATCAGCTATGAACCTATGAACCTATAAGAAAAATCAAACTAAGACTATGGATTATGGAGAAAAGTACTTTACTGACATTTTCTAAAGAAACCTGTGGATTAATTAACTAGTTGTTGCATTGCATTAAGGGTTGCTGTAAAAAGGCCCTGTTTTCATGATGTGATATTTTGTCATTCATAGACCATTATTGACTAATCTGGATGCTTATGAAATGCTATTAACTACCGCAGAGTTGATATATAATTCCAGGGGATGTGAGGTGTGTTCCCCCCACATTAGAGTTGCAGCCTTCAAATACAAAATTGTTGAGCTATTTGTTGAAGGTGGTTTCACCAAACACTTTTATTTTTTTTCCATTCACTGAAATTACCTTCAATGACTCCTTGATAGCTAGGGAGTTCCTCCCTCCTGATCCCTGTACTGTTTATGTGCCACTCAGGCATGTCTATAAATATCCCTATTGACTTTTGGTTCCCCCAACCCAATGTTATAGGCTCTTCTCCTTAGTCTAGAGGTGTATGGAAGAATGACAGTCACTTCAGCCAACCCATATAGACACACAGACACACACACACAGACACACACACACACACACACACACACACACACACACACACACACACACACACACACATATTCACACAAAACAACACTCTCACAGATACACTTAATCCATACATACACACTCACACATCTGCTTAACTGACCCCCTAACTCCTCTGTTGCTACATTTCAGGCAGGCAAACTCTCAGATAATACACTCACACATGCACCCCCTCATACACACTCGTCATGCACACACCTCCTAACCATACCTTACCATTAAGCTCACTAGCACTTATCTCTACTGCAACAGATGAACACGGCCATTTGGCCATGTTCACTTCCATTAGGAGCAAGGAGCAGCCTTCTAATCTACACAGATGGACAATTGTATGAATTTATCCATACATAGATGCCTTCCCAGAAGCAGTTCTGGGGAGAGCAAATTGCTAATTAGAATATGCCTCTCCACCAGACTGCCTCATTAGCATCTAACATGGAGACATAAACAGTCCACCACAGTGCATCATTGGGCTGTCTGTGAATTTAAAAAGGTTACCTTGAGATGAACACATCATATATACTTCACAATAATGTTTATGAATTCCCTCCCACAGTTTTAGTAGCAAATAATGGAAGCAAGAAAAATGTCAAGTGCAGATAATGAAAGATTGGAAAAAGCTATTTCTATAGGAAAGTTGGAAGATATTTTTATATAAAGTTTCTTGTGATAGTTCACCATGTTGAGATGGGACTTTATGACTTTTATAAACATATAGATAAGTCTCAATAAATTGTCCTAAATGAGTGGTCAACATATGGAATATATGCTGAAGACATTAATAAAGGTGTAATTAAGGTAATTTTTAAAATAATAGTGAGATGGTCAATCTCTGAATTGTAAGCCAATCACACTGAATAACACCAACTATAAGATTTTTTAAATATTATGAGTAAGGCTAAATAATGTGACACAGAGAGTTTATCATGATGGAATTTTTGGTATTAAACTTAAAAATGTTAAGAGCCTGTTATGGTTTGTAAGATTAATAGTGCATTATATCAGCAGACATAATATAACAGTGGAGCAAGTCTATTAATTTGTGATGCAGTAATAGCTTCTGATTCTTTGGATCATGAATGACTATGGAAAATATTAGAGTTATACAATTAGTTTTGAAATTCCTAATGTTATAAAATATACATAAATACGTACAAAAATATGGCAGTTGAAAATGGATGACAAACAAGAAATAGATATTAATGGAGGAGTGAGACAAGGCTATGTGTATTTTTATTTATTTTAATCATTAATCCTATGAAAGCAGAATGTAAATATACATTTACTGCAGCAAAATGGAAAATAATAGTGTTTATTTACAACTGTATTTATCTTACACAGATGATTTAATTAATATAGCAAAAACAGAAGTTGATTGAAGAAAGTATTACAGGTTTTAGAGAGAGCATTAAGTCCTATAAAAATATCACTGAACAAAACAAACTGACAATGGTATAGTGAAAGGAATATATTTTGGGTTGGAGGGTGTTACTATTTTAGGTGTAAAGTTTGGAACAACAAAGGTATAAATCCTATGGTGGAACCGCATTCTTGAAAATATAATAAACAGTGTGACTTTTTTAATAGAAAGTGTTCATAGTATAATAGGATAATAGAATCATAGAAAATACAAAGCAGCTGAGCTTTGTGACCATGTCTGCCTTGTCAATACCCACCCTGATATTGGTTATGTTTAGTGCAGTTTGGAGCTCAATGATTTACATTTATGGGTCTCTGGATATCTGACAAGACTTGATATGGTCCCTAACAAATATGTAGATATCATCGCAGTTCCCAAAGGTTCCAAAACATGGTTAGTACAAATTCTAGGTATGCAAGGAGCACTTTCTGAAAATGTAGATTAAATTTCAGTTATTGCACAGATATGGATATGTTCCAAATGCAAATGATCCTCAAGGTAGGGCAGTTTGTTGTTGAGACTTCTGGTATTGAGCAGAGCCACTGTAAAGTGTTCCTGGTTTGGATTTGATATGTTAGTTACACTGGAAATTCCATCAGCTGGTCGTTGCCTAAAAAGGCAATATGGGGACACCAGACACTTTAGCGAGTACTGTGAAGTCTTGGGGAAAAAAAAGGCAGGTCATTTATTACCAAAGCAAGACAGACTGTCAAGCATCTTTATTCATCCTGCCACATACTGGATCCCAAGGAGCAGCTTTGATTATTTAGACAGTGATTGAAACTAGTTATCTTTTTATTTATTTATTTATTAACATTTGTTGACCGGGAAAGTCCACTGGGTCATAAACCCATTTTCAGTGGAGGCCTGGGGAGAAAAGCTCCCATACAAAAAATTTTAATCACAGCAAAAAAAAAAATGACAGTGATAAGACAGTATACAATACAATTTCCTCATGATTAATAACGTATAAAGCTAAGACAGAATATAATACAATTTTCTAATGATTAGTGGTACATAGAGTACCCATTTTATACAATGTGGTTGGGTTATTTGTAACACACCTACAGTATAAGAATGGCATTCCTTTTATGGAGCACAATATAATAAGTTTGTTCACTGAAAATATTACAAAGAGTAATGAGGCATTTTTCTTGGAGCAGGAAGGAATTCTACTCAGGACCAGTGTATTACCTGCACTTGTACCATGCATGATTGACTTTTCACATGTCTCTAAGTGTATTCCTTAGGGTTTTGCTTCCCTAGTTGTTTTGCGGCATTTGGACCACCACCATGTCATAGTCATACTTGTCTGGTTTTGAGTTATCTTTTTTATAAAGGATTATTTGCTGCATTCAGTTATCAAAGGAAGATTAAACTACATAGTAGCTGGATATCCCTTCCCTGTTTGTAAAGAAAAAGAACTTTTAAATATATATTTTAAAAGTCTATGTGGTTCAAGACTAATCCCTATTAAAAGGGGAGCCTTACATTTTTTAGAAAAAGAATACAGTATACTAGGCTTTATTCATTTAATAGTATATTTAGCATTGTTAAATCTATATTGGGGAAACTTCAGAATTTACATAATGATTAAATAGGCCTTATTGTATGGAATAAATGTCGATCTGATTGAATAGCCTTTAATGAGTAGTCTTTACTGAGTTAATGAAATACTTAGGTAACAGTGTACACATGCAAAGGAACTTCACCAACGTACAGGATCCCAGCCTTTTAATGTATGTTCCACCCTTAATTATTACAATGTTCTATACTTGTACTGCACAACGGCCCCTTGTACTTCACCAAAAATGTGCTGTTACCTATCTCCTTTATAAATCTATTTTTTCTCTTCTTATCCTTCTTAGTCCAAAACTTATTTTTTTAGGTTAAAAGGTATTCTATTGTTATTTCAATGAGTCAAACGCACCTATAATTTCTCTTTCTTTTTTCTCTTCTAATGCCTGTACCTCTTTCAATTAGATAGATAATCAATAAATTAATCTGTTCTACATTTAAGTTCTATCTAAATGTTTTCTGCTTCACCTATACATTAGTATATTAGTGTTGATGTACATACCACTTGGTATCACTTGCATCAACCAAACTAGCTATTGCAAATTTACAGCCTGCAACTTTTTTATCTTTCACCCATCTTTCTTTTGATTTCTACAGTAGTTCTGTCCTGCTAAAGCTGGCATTAAATTTCTGATTGTTTTTTGCAAGCAGCTTTGACCAGGTCCAACCCGGGCCATTCACGCTCGCATTGCTTGGGCTCATTCTACTTTCCCTACCCTACCCCCATTCCAACCCACCCTCCCACATCAACTACATTTATTCTTACTCCAACTCCTTCCCTTTTAGAACTGTTTCTAATAACACTCAACTTCACATCAAACACAAATCAAACCACACCACTTTTAACACTTCATCCTAGGGACAATCTTTAATTAGCTTATTAATCTGTTCTTTCACCTCTCTCTTTCGGCAGGCCTATAACTATCCTGTAAGTACATTCTATCTCTGTATACCACTACCTATACCTCTCTTCACTTGCAACCTCATTCCTTTGTCTACAATGTCTCTCACTTCTAATATACTACTCCTCTCTCTCTCCCTATTTTTCTGCCACCTGCTAAATGTAACATCACTCTACTTCCCATACTCACATCTATAACAGCTGGACAAACCCAATCTTTCACCAGCTGCTCAGAGATATCTTGTATGAAATAAACATACTTCTACACAAAAGACTAAAAATCTTTCCTCTACAAAAAACACCTTAAACCAGTCACCTTTGAATTACTCTCACAGATAAAAAAAGCAGTTATCCATTATTAGGTTCATAGGTTCATAGGTGTGTACTAGGCTAATGGCCCTGGAGCCTTTACAAGCCTAGCTCATAGGATTACGCTGGCATCATGCCACCCAACCTTAGTTCCTAGTGCCTCTGTCAAGTAAAGCCACTGGAGTGATCCCCGGGGTGAATTTTCTATTTCCCATATGCTCATGAAGATTTCTCTTGAAGAGGGCCAGTGAGGTGCTCTGCTTGACATGTATGAGAAGTATATTCCATAGCATGGGCAGTCTCTGGGTTATGAACCTGTCCCTCCAGCATGTTCTTTTGATTGTGGTAATGAGGCTGAGATCTCTGGAGCATGTGGTGTGGAGGGATTGGGATTTCTTTAGATGTAGCCTTTCTAACAGAGCTGGGTCAGACATGGCTTTGTAAGTCAAGCAGAGATCGCCTCTAAGTAGGCAGAGAATAGTTGGAGTTGTTTGAATCTGTCCATATAGGACAAGTGTTTAAGGCCTAGGATCCTCTTTGTGAGGTACTTTTGCTGCCTCTCCAGTTGTTGCAAGTGTCTTGTGAGGTACATGCCAAATGGGGCATTGTACTCAACGATTGGCCTAATGAGGGAAGAGTAGAGGGAGACAATGATGGCTTTCTTCCTGGATGCAAAACCCTTAGTAATGAGATGTGCCACATAGAAGGACTTTCTGACCACAGTGGCAATGTGGTGGTCAAAAGAGAGGTTGCTGTCAACCTGTGTTCCCAGATATCTTATAACTCCTTCTGTGTTCAGTGGACTATCATCACTGTGGTAATTCAAGGGAACTGGGTTTTTCCCAAAGGAGAAGAAGACACATTTTTGGCATTGAGCTTAAGTCCATGGTTCTGACACCAGTCATTGGTCTCATTGAGGCCTTTCTGTAGGATGGCAACATCAATTAGGGAGCTAATAATAGCTCCCAACTTGCAATCATTTGGGGAACTTTGTCAGCCAGAGTCACTTTGTGTTGGCCTGGACTTCAGGGAAGTACATACCAAACAGGAGAAGACCCAGGACTGAACTCTGTGGGACTCCACTCATGACTGGTCAGCAGTCTGACTTGGAGTCAGCTACTTTCACACTGTGGGTTCTATCTGTGAGCCAGTTTGCAACCCACCTAGTGATATAGGGATTGATGCCTAGCTTAGTAGGTGTTCCTATGATTCCTGAGTGGAGAATGGTATCAAAGGCCTTAGCCAGATCAAGGTAGGCTGTATGAATCACCTTACCTTCATCCACAGCTCTGGTGACTGACTCAAAGAAGTCGACCAAGTTGAATAGGCATGATCTACTTTTCACAAAACCAAACTGTGTAAGATCCAGAGTTTGGAGAGTCCCTATATCCTTGTTTATTAGTTCCATGATGATGCATTCCATAGCTTTGCATATCAGACTCATCAGGCTAATGGGGCAATAGTTCCCAGGGTCTGTAGTCACTCCTCCTTTGTGGAGAGGGATGACTGTAGCAGTGCGCCATTCAGTAGGGACAAAGCCTGAGGTGAGGCTGTGATTGAACAAGGCACACAGGTGAGGTGCCAGTTCACTCTGTAGTTTGTGTAGAACACAGTCAGAGATACTGTCAGGTCCCATAGAAGCTGTATTCTTGGCCTTGGACAGTGCTGTTTTAACCTGTCCAGCAGTAATACTGGGTGCCTGGCAATCTACTGGTATTGTGATTGGTCCTTTGGGGGGGAGAGAGGAGTAAAGTTAGCACTGAATCTGTCAGCCAGTATATTTGCAATATGTGTTGGCTCAGTATATGAGGTACCATTGTGTAGTAGCTCAGAGCAAATCTGGGTATTGCTATGGAGATTCTTTACATAACTATAGAAGGCCTTGTGGTTGTCTTTACTATCTGCTGCAATTCTGTTTTCATAGCTAGCTTTAGAGGATTTGATGAGGGATCTCAACCTTTTGTTGAGGCTGATAAGGGAGATTTTCCATTCTTTGGACTTCACATTATTCCACATCAGTTTCTTCCTTCTGTTGTAGAGTTTGTTTATGGCAGTGGGCCAGCAGATTGGCTTCCTTTTTTTGAGGAGACCGTCTTAGTTTTATTGGGAATGGCGAGATCCATGCATTTGTGTATTTGTTCATACAGTGCACTGGTGTATGATTTGGCTGTCATGCTACTATTCTCCATTTGCATGGTTGCAATGAAGTTAGCCACCTCTGTTTTTAGGAGCCCAAAGTTAGCTTTGGAGAAGTTTTTCATGGTGGTTACCTTTGTTGGGGGGGGGGGGGTTGGAGGGATGTGGATTTCCAAGGTGATTAGCATGTGATCGGATCTAACCAGGGATGAGTTGACTATTGGTGTAGAGCAATGATCACCCATGTTAATAATGACCAGATCAAGGTTGTTGCTACCTCTAGTGGGGGTAAAAACAAGCTAGTCCAGGGCATTGGAATTAATGAATTAATGAATTTTTGAACTTTCCCCAATATGGAGATATCCACCCCAACGCAGGACCCATTTCTTCCTCTTTCAATCCCCCAGTTCCTACAAATCACTAAATATCATAACTCTCAACCTTCAAAGTGTTTGAAGCAAAATCCCAGAATTCTATGCCTGGATATCCTACAACAAATCAGATATAATAGCTGTTACCAAAACTTGGCTAAAACCCAACATAAAAGACTTTAAATTCCTCCCCCAAGTCTATGCTTGTTTAAGAGCAGACAGACCCTGTAAAAACAGAGGAGGTGTTGCACTACTCTTTCCAAATACCTTTACTATAGTCTCCTATACTAACTTCATTCCACAATTTTCTACTGTTAAAATTATAATATCAGTCCTAAAAATGAACAATTTTATGAACCTTTGCATTATAGCCCTATACATCCCTCCATATAACAACATTCCTCTCTTAGAAGAAATTATTGCCTGGACATCAAGCAATATAAAAAAATGAAACAATTATCCTGGGTGATTTAAACATTAATTGGCTAGATCTCTCCTGCAACTCTCCTTCATCCAATATTAACCTGTTTTACTTTACTCAGATTATTACCAATACAACTTGACCCAACAGAAACAAGGACCGTGGTTCCATTCTTGACTGGATACTGGTCTCTGATCCATATAAACCCTCATCTGCAGGCACACTACCTTACAGTATTAGTGATCACCTAAAACCTCTCCATCACTAAGTCAACACCAATATAAACAAACAAACAACTTAACCAATTTTAACCCAGGAATCCTTAACAAAATCTTGAAAAAATATCATCTGGAAAATATTACAAGCCCCCCCCCCCCCCCCCCCCCCAGTGAAGCAGTCAGGTTCTTCAATTCAACATTTCTCAAGACATTAAACAGACTAGCCCCACTCAGACAAAAACTAGTAAAAACTAACCATGCTATCTGGCTTACTAGACCCACCAATCAACGCAAGACTGCTAGGAACAAATTGTGAAAATTATGGCAAAAAAATAAAAGTCCTTCTGATCTCTTACAATTAAAGCAACTCCATAATCAAGTCAAATGTGTGGTCATAAGACAGAAAAGAACACTACCTAAGTTTTCAAAATAGCAGTTATCCATTATTAGGTTCATAGGTTCATAGGTGTGTACTAGGCTAATGGCCCTGGAGCCTTTACAAGCCTAGCTCATAGGATTACGCTGGCATCATGCCACCCAACCTTAGTTCCTAGTTCCTCTGTCAAGTAAAGCCACTGGAGTGATCCCTGGGGTGAATTTTCTATTTCCCATATGCTCATGAAGATTTCTCTTGAAGAGGGCCAGTGAGGTGCTCTGCTTAACATGTATGAGAAGTCTATTCCATAGCATGGGCAGTCTCTGGATTATGAACCTGTCCCTCCAACATGTTCTTTTTATTGTGGTAATGAGGTTGAGATCTCTGGAGCGTGTGGTGTGGAGGGATTGGGATTTCTTTAGATGTAGCATTTCTAACAGAGCTGGGTCAGACATGGCATTGTAAGTCAAGCAGAGATTGCCTCTAAGTAGGCAGAGAATAGTTGGAGTTGTTTGAATCTGTCCATATAGGACAAGTGTTTAAGGCCTAGGATCCTCTTTGTGAGGTACCTTTGCTGCCTCTCCAGCTGTTGCAAGTGTCTAGTGAGGTACATGCCAAATGGGGCATTGTACTCAATGATTGGCCTAATGAGGGAAGAGTAGACGGAGACAATGATGTCTTTCTTCCTGGATGCAGAACCCTTAGTAATGAGATGTGCCACATAGAAGGACTTTCTGACCATAGTGGCAATGGGGTGGTCAAAAGAGAGGTTGCTGTCAACCTGTGTTCCCAGATCTCTTATAACTCCTTCTGTGTTCAGTGGACTACCATCACTGTGGTAATTCAAGGGAAGTGGGTTTTCCCAAAGGAGAAGAAGACACATTTTTGGCATTGAGCTTAAGGCCATGGTTCTGACAGAGAAACCCTGGAACTCTATTACATCTCTGCTAAACCCAGGTTCAGAGAACAACCCCTGTCCACATCCTGACAAAACACCTATTGAAATAGCCACTCTTTTCAACTCATTTTTTATCAGCACCATACCATATCTCACCGCCACTTTTCCTCAAGCTAACTGCAATATTAACTCTGTACCTCCAAGTTAGTCTTTGCAAAACACCACTACTCTCTCTCTACCTAGCTTTTCTTTCTCTCCTATACCTACTTCTACTATAACAAAACTATGTCTCAAGCTTAAACCTGGCACTAACACTCTTGACAACTTACCTTCTGAATACCTTCAAATGTCAGCTAAAGCCATCACTTACCCTATCAACATACTTCTTAACAGATCCATCCAAGAGTCCTATGTATCTAGCATCTAGAAAAAAGCATATATTATCCCCCTTCCCAAAGGTGGCAACACCATTGACATTTCTGACTTTCTCCCTATTCTTTCTCTCCTGTATCTCTAAGATCTTGGAAAAATGCATTCTCATTCAACTTCTAAGCTACCTACTTCGTAACTAAATCCTTTCACCCACTCAGCCTGGGTTCAGGCCAGGTCAAAATACTACAACAGCTCTTATATCCTTCATGGACACAGTTAACCAAGCTCAAAATGCAGGAAAAAATGTATCCTCACGCTCTCTTAACCTCTCTAAGGCCTTCAATACAATCTCCCATCCTCTACTTTTTACAAAAATCTCTAGGCTGGGTCTCTCACCACTACCCTTAATTGACTCTCTAAATACCTCACAAATAGATAACAAACTACCAAATGGCAACACTTTTTTCTCCATTCCTTAACCCATCTACAGGTGTTCCCCATGGCTCCATACTAGGGCCTCTTCTTTTTAGTATTTTCATCAACAACGTTCACTCCACACAGTCAAGGCTCTGTAAAACAATATGTAGATGACTTGACCATAATCAGCTCTGCCGATTCCATATCTGAACTTCATTGAATTACCTGAAATACATTTATAGCTACAGAAACTTGGATGACCGACAACCATCTTGCCCTAAACCCAAATAAAATGAAACTTATATTATTCTCCCCTAAGAAAACAACTCTTCTAAACAAGACTGAGCTCACGATACACTCTGAAAACAAAACAATTATTGAGGTTGTGCCTCATGCAAAACTACTAGGTGTTATCTTTGATGAAAAGCTAACATTTGACCTGTATGTGCAAAATACTATCAAAAAACAAATCAAAAACTGGGTATCCTCTATTGACATAAGCAATTCCTTAGCCAGTCTACTAAATAAATATTTACCTCAAACATTATTCTACCTTTTTCTTCAGTCTTCTCTGAAACCCAAGTTTGAGACCTGTTACAATAAAATAGCCAAATTCGCAACTAATGAAAAATACTCCTCCCATCAGTGTTCCTCCTTATACTTACTGAACTGGCTCGAGCTCCCACATTACTTCACATACTTACAACTAACAACAGCACACAAAATGATCTTCAAACCATCAGATTGCCCAGCCCTTACTTCTGCACTTACTCACTACCACCCAAATAGGTCTCTCAGATCTAAGAACCAACTTCTTCTCAAAGTATAAAAAAACAAACCTTCCAGCTATCCAAATGCATTTCTCTTTTTCAATCACCAAATAGTGGAACACCCTCCCATTTCCAATAAGGACTGCCAGGAATGCTTCTTCCTTCAAAATGTCCCTACAGCAACACCTCTCCACTCTATGGCACTACACATGTGTCAGCTCTGCACTTTTCAAAACCTGATTCCCCAGTTTACCACTACTATCACATATATCGACCTACTCTCTGTCAAGTCAAACTCTTCTAGCTACTAGTATGACTACTTATAAAAATATCATCTAGGCCTACTATGTTGTAATACTAACTGGATAACTATATTGTTCTGATGTGATTAACATGCACTTCTATTTTGTATTTCTGATTTGATATGATTGACATGTACTCCTATGCTGTATTTTCAGACAGATCTCTATTGATATTCTTGCAGAACGCATCTTCACAAGTTGTTAGCATGCTTACTACGTTCCTGAAGTTAAGTTATTGACATGTTTACCTTAGTCTATTCAACTGTGACTTCTGACCTGTGTATTCTACTGTATCTTTTATAGTTTACCATAATAAATGTAGATGTTAATTATAAGGTTTTACCTTTATGTATACAACTGTCAATCTCAACTGTGTATTCAAGTGTGACTCTTCTATTGTATGTGATTGATAATGTGGAGCTTTTCACCCTGGGTCTCCACTGAAAATGGGCTCACTTCAGCCCAGTGGACCATCCCGGTAAACAAATGCAAATAAGTAAACAAGTAAATATGTGTTTGTTACAAAGGCAGAGGAAAAACAATTACAGTAATACCAAAATAAAAGAATACATAGATAAGACAAGGCTTTATCACATAAATATAAATGCTAATTTACTGCAAAGACAAATGTGGCATATGTTAATTATGGTCAAATTTTACAATGGTTGACCATGTTAGATGATGGAACAAGAAAACTGATTAAAGCTTAGACAAAATTATCTTAGACTGTAGAATATATACATTATTTCATGTGATAACTCATACTTGAGAAAATTTCTCAGTAGAAGGAGCAATGAAGTAAAAGCACTTGTAGAAATGAAGTGTAAGATGCATAATGTATAAGAACCTATGGGTCATGTTCATGTAATGTCTTGCACCCCTAAAGGTTATTGGGAAAAAAGCTGCACAAGAAATGAAGATGAACTATACTGAAGTAACCTGGGCAAAATCATGTATGGAGGATGCATTGTACAGGCCAATTAATGGGGAAGATACATTTGATAAATTACTAATGAGTGCAGTATGTTTTATATTAATTAACTGAAATGTAAGATTGTCCTTACATTTTGATGTGGCAAAAGTGCTGGGGAGGTGAAGTTAGTATATTTAATACATGTTCTGGGTTCTCTTTATACAGATTATGATGTTTTCAATATGATCTTTCTCAATATTTGTAATGTTTTGTGTTATATTTGAACTTTAGATCATTACCATTGCCAAATGTTTAGGGTCATTGTCATGTTTTTTTTTTTAATTTTCATAATTATATTATTTCCAAAGAGACATAACCACCATCCAGTAAATTATTTTTATTTATTTATTTTTTATTTACTTTTATTTAGCATGTATTTACTGGGAAAGTCTGACTTGGAATAAAGCCAATTTTCAGTGGAGGCCCAAGGAGAAATGCTCTAGACACATGTCTTTGAAACAAAGATGGATTTTTGGATATTCTTTTGTAAACTAATGCTCATTCTGGCATCTTTGGGCCATCTGTATATAAGATTATATTCAGATTGGGATGGCCAAAACAAAATGACTAATGCAAATGAGAAGAAAATATTCTCTAAAATCAAAATTTGAGGGACTCATGCCTTAAAAACACTAAAGTTAGAAGTTCCAAACATAATATTAAAAGTTCTTTACCATTCAACAATTATTGAGCCATCTTACTGGACCTTCCCCAAAAGCCTATAATCCAAGTGAAATATTAGAGTAGACAGTGTTTGTGTCCACTGCAAATAAGTTTAAGTGAATTAAATCTTCAATTCACACATTTATGGGATAAAAGGTCATAGCTGTACATATCCTAAAGCTTACTGAAATAAAATCTTTCAGCAATTAAACTGCATGTTGATTATTACACACAGAGCTATATGAGGAGAAGCACCTGATCTGTGATATATAGCAATAAGTAGCCTGTTTTTTTTTTTTTTTTGCTTATTTTTAGTATTTATTCTTTATTCTAGATATTTATATCAATTTTATTGTATACTGCATACTTGTACTGTATTTCATAGCTATTGGCTCACTGCTGGTTTTCTGCTATGATAAACCTTTCTGTAGTGTTTTCTGCCGAAAATAGCTTCCCACCCTCCGTCCCTATTGGCATCTTGTCTTTATACCTGCTGGCCTTGCAGTTGCTCACCCCACTCTAAATTTGATCTTGGACACTGCCTAGCGTCATTAGCTCATTCTACCTAATACAGAGAAAATATCTAAGAAGGCCAACCCACTGTGTTTCTTTCCTTCTGTTCCTTTCCCCCTTCAAAAAAAAAAAAAAACAAAAAGAAAAAAAAACAATTGCCTGAATCTCCTTGTGCTCTGACTGTGCTTCTCAAACATTTTGGAAGTATAGAGTATATTTAGTGAATTGTTTTAGTGTTGTTTTAGCTGCTTTTCTGTATATATAGACTTTTCTGTATATGTAGACTAGCTACTTATTCTACTGTATTACTGCCTCTTAAATCGTTTTTCAGTTGGGCACTTGCCTTGCTTCATTTAAAAAGTTTTAAATTGCTAATTTTGTAGAGTTATAATTGCATTTACTGTTTAGGGCTACACACTCAAGTGCATTAGCCTTTTCTGTGTTTATTTACTGTATTATTGCATTGTTTAGTCTGTTTTAACCAACCCCCCCCCCAAAAAACAAAAAAATACTATCTTGTTTGCTCGTTTCCCACCTTTCCTAGCTAGTATAGTCCAGATCCCAGGCTTTGCTGGTTTCAGGACTTTATTTTCTGTATTCAGAGCTATCCATATCTTGCTGTGTTAGTGGGAAGTCCTACTGCTTTCTAGTGGGAGTGGTAAGCATTGTACTGCCTATCTAACACTATAGGAGTGGTTTCCAGCTCTGAAATTTTAATTTTATTAGGTATTTTGGGCAGATTTCTATCCCTGTCAACTTTCTGGCTTAAAAACACATGTGTTTGCGTGTTTCTCACATAGAGCAGTACCGCGGGGCTATGGTTGAACTATTCCAGGTGCCAGAAAATCTACTCTTCAAATTTTCCCTTAGAACTAGCTGGTTTCTCAGTAGTAGCACTTAATTCTGAACCCCTGGGAGTAGCACTTGCTCTAGAGCCTGCTGGAAAGCACTAGGAAGCCTTAAACTGATACAAACACTCAACTCTCTGTTCACCTGGTGAATCAGGGCATACTGGGGCAATGCAGCAACTGCCTCATGTACATAGACAACCCTCTCCTCCTACCACCCAACACTACAACCTGCGAGAGATGCACTTATATAGCCAAACTGGAAGCAAAGCTCTCCTCAGCCAGGATTGTGCTAGACAGTCAAGAGGAGAAGGTTAATACCTGCACTACATCTCAAGCAACACATAGCCCTTCAAAACCCACACCATCAACACCCACACATAGCAATACTGAACCCACATATGCAGAGGCCCTTAACATTAACCTGCCGAAGCAACAAGGACATCCGAAGCTAAAACGCAAACAAACACCAGTCACAACCAAAATGACACATAGCTCAGAATACCAGTGTGCCACCCAACAACAGTACCTAAGGCAAGACAACGTACCCATCACTTTAGTCATAGGTGACTCTATAGTCAGGTACACTGATGTTCCACTCACCAGGCTAAACAAGTCGAAAATTACAGTCAACTTCCTGTTGGGTGCCAGGATCCGCCACATAACGCATGCACTCAAGTCACTCCACAAGTACAAATATGACTGTGTTATTGTCCATGTTGAAGTGAATGACTTGAGACGTACCTCCCTGGACTACATGAAAAGAGACATGGAAGAGTTCTCGGATCATGTGCCCCAGGCAGGTATAACCCTAGCCTGAGTAGCATCCTGCCTTCGCCCAGAATGATACCACAGTATAAGGACAAATGATGGACTTCAACAATTGGTGTCATTCAAAGGGGATCCAGTATCTGTCTGCCTGGGACAGCATGATCAACAAACTACAATGCTTTGCCAGAGATGGTCTGCACCCGTCACCCTTGGGATTCAGGTTACTGGCTAAAGCTCTTGCCAGTGCTATAGTGCCTTTTTTAGGCAAAGTTCAAAGGACAAAACCACCACCATAACAGATACAAGCATGCAAAATCTGAAGGTAATGCTACTCAATGCTAGAAGTCTAAACCTCAAAATGCACTCTCATGAGACCTCCTAAAAATGGAGAACATCGATATCTGTGCAGTAGCTGAGATGTGCTACAAGGCTCCAGAGAGCACACCTGCAATACCAGGCTACAACCCTTATCACACTTTTTGGCCACCAAACCAAGACCGAAACACTAAAGGTGGAGGAGTGTCCATATTCACCATGGATATTCACACCTCCAAGCTAGTTGCCCAACACAATGCATCTGAAATTCTCCAGGTGCAACTAACACTAGATAAGACAGCAATCCAAATTGGAGCTTGCTACAGATCCCCCACCATGCCCCAAGATTCTCACTACACCTTTCTAAACATACTGGAAAAATTAAGATACAGCCAAACACCCTAATACTGGGTGATTTCAACTACCCTGCCATTAACTGGAAAAACTACTCGGGCACCAACACCTTTTCCCAATGGTTCTAGGAATTCATAAATTCCAATGCCCTGGATCAACTAATCCATTGTCCCACCAGGAGCTCCAGTATCCTAGACCTGGTCATTACCAACATGGGAGATAGATGGTCCACACCAGTGGTCACCCTATCATTGGTCAGGTCTGACCATAAGTTAATCACCCTTGACATCCACATCCCATCCCCACCTCCCAGTAAGGAAACCTCCGTAAAAAACTTCTTCAAAGCCAACTTCATGCTACTCAAGTCAGAAGTGACAAACTTCATGACACCCATGCAGATGGGAGCAGAAAGTTCAACTGCTGAATCCTACACTAAGGCACTGTACGAGCACATCCACTCGTGCATGAATTGTGCCATCCCAAATAGAACCAAGATGCTCTCCTCCAAAAAAAGGAAGCCAATCTGGTGGTCCCCTGCCATAAACAAACTATAGAACAGAAGGAAGAAACTGTTTCAGAAAAGAGGAAAATCCCAGGATGCAAAAAAACTCCCTTACCAGCCTCAGTAAGAAGCTGAGATCCCTCATAAAATCCTCCAAAGCTAGTTATGAAAATAAAATTGCCAAAGAATCCAAAGACAACCACAAGGCATTCTATAGTTATGTCAAGAATCTAAAATGGCAATGCTCAGATCTGCTCTGAGCTACAACAGAATGGCATTAAATATACTGATCCCAAGGATATTGCCAACATCCTGGCAGATCAATTTAGTGCCAACTTTACCCCCCTCTCAAACCCTAAAGGGCTCATCTCAATACCAAAAGATTGCCAAATTCTGGTAATCACGGCCACACAGGTAAAAACCGCACTCTCCAAAGCTAAGAATACAGCATCCATGGGACCAGATGACATCCTGGGCTGGGTACTACATGAACTACAAAATGAACTGGTACCTCACCTAACTGTCATGTTTAATCATAGCCTCATCTCAGGCTTATTGCCCACTGAGTGGCGCACAGACACAGTTATCCCACTCCACAAGGGGAGATCCACCTTGGATACTGGGAACTACCGTCCCATCAGTTTAACGAGCCTGATCTGCAAGGGCATGGAACGTATTATCATGGAACTTATAAACAAAGACATTGGCAACCTTCAAATACTGTAACCCACCCAGTTTGGGTACGTGAAGGGCCAGTCTTGTCTCGTCTACCTGATTGACTTCTTTGAATCAGTCTCCAGAGCTCTGGACAAGGGTAAGGCAGTCCACACAGCCTATCTGGACCTCACCAAGGCCTTTGACACCTCCCCCCACTCTGGAATCATAGATAAACTTACTAAGCTGGGCATAAATCCCTATGTCACTCGTTCGGTTGACAACTGGCTTACTGACAGAACCCAGACTGTAAAAGTAGCCGACTCCAAATCCAGCACCAGACAAGTGACAAGTGGAGTACCTCAGCGTTCTGTCCTGGGACTGCTCTTGTTTGGCATCTACTTCTCTGAAGTACAGGCCAACAGTAAGAGACTCTGGCTAACAATGTAGGCAGATGACTGCAAACTGGGAGCCATTATTGAATCCCCAAATGATGTGGATATTCTACAAAAGGGCCTTACAGAAACAGATGCTTGGTGCCAGAGCCATGCGCTCAAGCTTAATGCAAAGAAATATATAGTTATCTTCTTTGGGAAAAAACATGTACCCATGAATTACCACATAGGTGGCAGTACACTAAACACTGAAAATGCGATGAGAGACTTGGGGACACAGGTGGACAGTGGTCTCAACTTTGATAACCACATCACCACAACAGTCAGGAAATCCTTCTATGTGGCACACCTCATCACTAAGGGCTTTTCATCCAGAAAAAAGGACGTCACTGTCCCTCTGTAGTCATCCCTCATTAGACTCATTATAGAGTACAACGCCCCATTTGGAATGTACCTCACAAGACATCTGCAACAGCTAGAAAGGCCACGGAAATACCTCACTAAAAGAATCACAGGCCTAAAGCAGATGCCCTATGCTGACCATCTAAAACAACTCCAGCTATACTCTGTGGCATATTGTCTACTCAGAGGCAATCTCTGCTTAACATACAAGGCCATGTCAAACCCTGAGCTTTTGGACATGCTCCACTTAAAGAAATCCAAATCCCTCAGAGCCACACGCTCCAGGGATCTAAACCTTGTCATCACAATGAACAAAACATGCTAGAGGGATAGGTTCCTGACCAGGAGACTCCCATACTCTGGAATAGACTGCCCATACATGTCAAGCAGAGTGCCTCCTTGGCCCACTTCAAAAGAAACCTTGACGACTGGATAGGAGATAGGAAATTCACCTCGGGGATCACGTCAGTTTCCCTGCTAGACAGGGGTCCAGGGAAGCAAATATTGTGGGAGGAAATATCCAGGGAATTTTTATGGCTAGGCTTGTATAGGCCCTAGGGCTGATAGCCTAGTACCAACCTATGAACCTATTATTGTGCTGCTAAAAGGTTCAAAACAATGAAAGTTGCAGAACTACAAATGGGATCTATTTTTTTTCAAATATGTTATTTTTTTTTTTTTTTTGTTTAGTAACAAACCTGATGGAGGTCTTCCTAAGCTAGAAGTGAATATGGCACTGACTCTTTTATATTTATATATATATATATATATATATATATATATATATATATATATATATATATATATATATATATATATATATATATACTGTCACAAATATGAGGGGTCAAGGAAAAGGAGGTGGTTGGTTTCTCATCCTCAGACTTCAAAATATAATCTAAAAGCAAGTATTTTGCAAGTTTTGATCAGGGAAATCAGCCCTCCCTCCTTTAATATACAGAATCACAATTAACTCAATAACATGGGTGCACACACACACACACACACACACACACACACACACACACACACACACACACACACACACACACACACACACACACACACACACATGTTTTGACTGAACTGTTGAACGAGATATGCTTCACCAAATATAAACCAGAATTGTGAGATTTTTTTCATTTGAGAAAATCAATGTCATGCTATCTCTTTAAATTCTTAAGTAAGTAGGCTGTTTAGGGAAAGTTAAACGTTACAGTCTTGACTACGTAAAGACAAGGATAAAGAAGAACTGAATGTTCCATCCCTTGAATGAGACGTTTGAAAATCAGTGGAAAGAGGTAGATGGAATGAACTAAAATTAAATGGTGCGCAAATGTATTTAATTGAGGTTGACAGTAACTTATTGAGGAAAATAAACTTCTTCATTGCTTTTCTTCTCGCAAAGCATCAATACACACATAAACCATATTGTACTATTTTTAATATTTGCAGTCTAAGTGTCTGCTACACACAATCACACTAAATTTATAGGTCAGATGTTATATAATCTAATTCTGTGCTATCAATTGCTAGCTTCTATAGAACAATAAGAAACAACAGTCAGTCAGAGGATTGTATAGTT
The DNA here is from genome assembly GCF_019279795.1 of Protopterus annectens. Classification (NCBI taxonomy): domain Eukaryota; kingdom Metazoa; phylum Chordata; order Ceratodontiformes; family Protopteridae; genus Protopterus; species Protopterus annectens. The sequence continues at coordinate 827,082,043 of NC_056729.1, read as the reverse complement.
TGCTGCAGAAGGAAAACAATATGCACATAGTTTGTATGCTTATTCTTAGAGAGAAAAAAAAAAACTAAGGGACATGAAACTGTAATTTCTTTTGAAAGATACAATATCCAAAATGACATTAACTAGTATAAAATTTCATTAATATATGACCATGCCAATGATTACTGTGTGGTACACTCTTTGATCTGTTTGATGACTGTGGCTCCACCCTCTTGACAATGTCCCAGCAGTTTCAAGGATTACAAAACAGAACCTTGTACTAATGATGCATTCTGCCATGCACAATGAAGTGCAAAGAATTCAGCCAATGAGTTGTCAAGAAACTGTGGCTGACCTGGGATGTTAATACTGTATTACTTAATTACTCATTTCTGTTGTGCTCAAAGAATAATTACGCTTACTTTTGTATAAAGATTGCACAACTTCATACTTTGCTCTCATTTTGCTAGCTAAATTTTGCAGATATTGAGGTTTACATTGGATAGCGTCAGACCCGTGGTGGTGGTGCTGTGGTAGTGTTGTTGCCTCACAGTAAGACGCTGTCTGGTTCGATTCTTAGCTAGAGCATCTTCTGCGTGGAGACATGCGTGAATGGGCGTACCTTCGTTGAAGGTTGTGCATCAGGCCTGGCAAGCCAGTACGTAAAAATCAACTGCCAATCATTAGCGGACCGGAGTTCCGCTGTGGCAACTCCGAACTGGGAAAAGCCGAAAGGCACAAACATTGGATAATGTCAGAACTGTCTAATGATGTTTCCTGTCAGTTATTTGTCTGACAAATCTACAAGTTTCTTTGTTAGCCTTATGATATATGGCTACAGCTTTCAGTATATACAATTTGCACTGAATTATCAGATAAGTCTTGCTTTTAAGCCCTATACTGTGCATTTATTGCAAAGGGAATAGTACCAGGTTGGGTGTTCCTGAAACCTTCAAAACCCATGAGTCTTGGGCAACTCTTGCTTTCAGTGAGACTAAAGAGGATCACTTCTGACATGCACAGCATCTACTTTTACTACTTTATCCTCATATAGTTTGCATCTTTGTATACATTACTCTAAATTCAGAAAACATGATAACCAAGCATCTGTCTTATCAAAGGCTAATTCTGTCCACTCAAACCTAAAACATCTCTTATTGAGCCTTGCCAACTAGCATTCTTTGATAAAATTCCCTAAATCGCGATTAGCTGTCTACATGATATGGTTCATTTTTGTGGAAAACTAAGACATCTGTTGTGACTTTATATGGAAACCTAACAGATCTACTATTGGCCTTCAAAACAGGAATATTACTTTAGTCATCTTTAAAATTCAGAGCAGATATTGACATTTTCAGGGTGAAGAGGGGCTAGAATGTCTGAAGGGTTACCAAATTAGACCTGTTCATCCTGACAAGCATCTTGAGTTTTAAGATGTCTAAAAATGGTCACCACTTATTCTCTTTATCTGGTCCAAGAAAAAAGTCTAGAATAGTATCCTGCTCTTTTAATGCAAGAAGGAACACAATCAATTTCACTTTTGCTTTGCATTCCTCTAAATGATTGCCGGCTGTAGTAAGAAATGGGGTGGATGCCTTATGAAAATTTGAGGAAGAGGGTTGCCTAAAACACTAACTTATAATCACATCTCAGAAGCATCACAATCCAAAGATCTACATCTAACTGCTGAAAATGTTAGCCATTCTCTTCTATGTTCACCACATTATAGGGAAGGACGTGTATATGCCAAGATGAAGGTTTTTGGAATGAGAGTAACCCCAACGATCCATTTACTGACATTATTTCAGTCTGTGGAAGATGCTTCTCATTTCAGAAAAAAAAAAAACTCCATCTCCAGGAAAGTTTCTCCTAATGTTCTCCTAAGTTACAAAGACATAGATCTAGAGCATTTCTTTCTGGGCCTCCACTGAAAATTGGCTTCATTCCAAGTCAGACTTTCCCAGTTAACAAATGTTAAATAAATAAATAAATGCATTCTTGCATCAGAAGGAGCATTCCTGATAATTCTGCCACTGAATGGCCAAAATTTAACAAGAAAACTATTATCCAAGGAGCCTCTTGTTAAAAAAAGTAACTTGCTACATAAACACGTAAAATACAGTGTTTTGTAACTTCCATTTCTAACGCTGGTAGAATGGTACCTTGTGTCTGCTGAGACAGAGCAGGATTTCTGCAATGATCATTTAAGTCTGGCAGTTATCCCAGGAGATTAAGGCTATCAACTATCATCAAGTTACTTCTAATGTCCATGGTTTGACTCCTTAGCCTCTATCTGTCTACTCTGTGATTCTCATTCTGAGCAACTCAGTTAAACAGACCATGCTATTGCAAACTGGAAAATTGTGATGGGCTCCTAAATTGTCTTTTGGTTTGCATACCTAATAACTACATGTGAATGTATAACAGTATAACAGAAGCTATTGGAAAATAATCATGATCTGTGATAACATTTTCAAGATAGTTCTGCCCTTTTATCATTCCTAATCACTCATGTACAAACAAAATCCAAAGGGCTAATAGCACTACACCCAGCAAGGTGAGCACTTTTATGCTCTGGAAAAAGATATCTTGGATGGAGGGTTCAGTACACTAATCATGTTCCTGTTTTTTTTTTTTTTTGTTTGTTTAATTAAATTAGTGTTGTCCATCCATAATCTTTGCTTACTGTGTCATAGCATTTCTGTATATGGCCATGTCCATCCTTCCATCCATCCATTCATCTATCCACCCACAAACCTCTTTTCCCATCTGCTGTTACTGTTGTTCTTCCATATAACATACACACACACGTGCGCGTGCGAGCACACACACACACACACACACACACACACACACACACACACACACACACACACACACACACACACACACACACACACACCATGCATGCATACACTCACACATCTGGCCAATTTAGATTGTCCAATCCACCTACTGCATGTTCTTTGGAATGAGGGAAGAACATGGTGTACCTGAACAAAACCCACTTGAAGACAGGCAGAAGATGGAGACTCTACAAAGAAGGCATCCCAGCTAAGAAACGAAGGGGAGAATCTCTTGCTGTGAAGTTTCACTACTTGCTGGGCCACTGTGTTGTCCATGGCAATTTATAAAACCAAATTCACTGAGTTAATTTCAAAGGAGCCAGATAAATTTACTTTCTTTTTAATATCCTGCACCTTAGTTTACTTGAGCAGAGAAACAGGAAATATATCAGTAAATATTTTTCACTATCTTCTGTTTCATACACAGAGGCAAAAGATTGAATTAGGTGCTATGACTGTCAGAAATAATATGCACTATGCCAAAAAATAAGCATCTAGGAAAAACACAGTACTTTCTGAAGGCATTCTTTACCAACAAATTAGATGCATCTGCATTGGAGTGGGGTGACATCACATGGGCTAATTAACCCTACAGAAATGGAAGATGGTCATTTCAAAAAAAAAAGTTCCTTTCTTCTGAGGGGTCCACTGTACCTTGGTAAAATGTTTATCCATCACTTTTCTTTCTTAAGCAAGGCTATAGTCCATAGGTTGGCATCAACCATTATATTCACAACAGAGGCTGCATCAGTGCCCTGCCTCTTGTCCTCACAATATCTTTAAAATCCATTATGTCAAATGGGTAAAACACAAACTGCATTTTATATTCATGCTGTCAAGCCAGCTTTTGTAATTTCTGAGATGTCTGCAGTTCTTAATTTCATGCTGAAAGCTTATAGTTTTCTGAGAATTTCCCATCTCACCCAATATGTTGTCCAACTCAAAAGAAATGTATGGGTCTCCTGCTAGCAACAACACATTGAGATGCACTGTAGGAAATTCAAGACATTCCAACTGAATTGACTGACAGTTTAATTACTTAGTATTTCTCTAACACTAGGAGTTCTGAGGTAGAAAAATGCAGCTAAAAAAAAAAAAAAAAAAAAAAGATGATACAGATTTTAAATCGAAGAAATGCTGTATGGAATTTCATATTTATTTCCATTTGTCAAAGAAACCTGCATTTATGCACTAATTTATTTGTTATGCTATCATACTTAGGTTTACAGGTGAGTTGAAGCTTATCTTTGCAAGCAAAGGGCCTAAGGAAAAACAATTTTGATACGAGGATTCCTTTATGCCTCTGACAAATTAAACAGGATAAGTAAGAATTATCAGTCAGAACAAGAATATATCCTTAATCATTGAATGTAAATTCAGCATACTTCTTGTAAATATGATTCTTCAAATGTCACTGAGATGAGACCAGTTGCAAATGTTCACTAAAATGCATCAGTTGCTGGGAATGACACGTGGAATTTGTAGCAATGATGAGTGATTTCCTTGAAGGGAATTTAAATGATTCAGGACTAAGATATAAGAATACTCTCAGAAATAACAATACATAGTCAATGTGATGTGTTACAAGAGATGAGAATCTCCCAAGATTGATTTCATTTCAGGTTTGAGGAGCTATCAGCTCTAAGAGGTGAGTGGAGAAGATAAACAGTTGTCAAATGTAATATCATGCATGCTGACCCCTAAAAGATCTACCCCACTTCTCTCAATACATCTCTGGTGAAACCACAGTATTCCTCATTCACCTACCATAACAAAAGAAATGAAGGTGTGTAGGCCAAAAAAAAAAACAGAAAGAAAGGAGGAAAAAGGAGAACAAGAAGAATGTGGTAAGAAGAAGTGGAAGTAGGCATGGTCCATGCATAATGAAAGACATAATGAGATGATACAGGTCAAGGTGATGTAAGCAATTGCCCACCATGGAGAGACAAAACAATTATTTAGCACAAACCCTGCTTTAAACAACAGCAAAGGTTAAGGCTGACTTTTTTTTGGAGGTGGTGGGCCTGTGCAAAATGTTGAATATAAATGGAAATGACAAAGTAAATGACACAGTTTTGTCCTAGGATACACAGCTTTGAATAATTGTCAAAGTCAACATCAAAGAAAACTTTATTGTCATTGTGAAGGCTACCAGCCAAGCCAGATAGAATTGTGCAGATAATTCTGTTATTTATAAATATGAATGTTGAATTACAGGCTTGTTTTCTTAAATGAAAGAATATGCTGTGAAATGTTGAACTCAAAACAATGTAGCAACATTGCTGTCTGCTGTAAAAAAAGCTAAGTCAAGCATTTCTTGTCTGTTTTTTGAAATTGAAATTATTTCACGACTGTCTTTGATGTTTACAATTCAGATCCGGCCAGGCTAGATGAAGGCTTCCTGCCTATTGTTTTAAGGCTAAACGTAATCACCAGATTTTACATGTGGAATGTCCTTTATTGTTCTGCTTTCTGTCTAGGTGTAAAAGAATGTAAATGCAGTTTCTGTCAGCCTGGAAATATCAGGAAAGTGTAAAAAAATGATGTAATGTGAATCAGGACTGCAATAGCAATTTAAACAGAGAGAATCAGAAGGCATGAAGCATTGTTGTCTTGATCATCCAACTCACAGCACTGTCTTGCTCATATGTAAGTTATCTTAGACTTGTGTTTTCTTTTAGAAATTGCTAGGGACTAGAAAGATTAGACTAAGTATTTTTCTGTGATGTCAGAACTGTACTACCAAACTATTTTAAGTATTTCTGTGTGATCTCTGAACTCTATACTAGCACTGTGTAGTAGAAAGTATTGTCTTGTGTTTTGATTAGTTATTATTAAATATTTTAAAACCTTTTAAATGTGGCTGTTTTGTGTAGAGATAAGTTAAGCTCTAAGAGTACATTGCATGCTTATATTGATCCTGTACCAAGTCACTCTAATAAGCCTTGACTCTTTAGTCACAACTACAAATTGGATAATAATATTGCACAGTAATAATTGGACACCCTTTTAAGGGCCTTTGAGTAGTTGATACTATTAGTGGGTGGTGGCAAGTGGAACTACCGTATAGTCTGGGAGAAAGGGGTACAGCTGGAGAAACTGTGCCAGCCTTCCCCAAGAGTGTCTGTGTGGTTGTATAAACTCTTCTCAAAGTGCATGTGTGTGTGTGTGTGTGTGTGTGTGTGTGTGTGTGTGTGTGTGTGTGTGTGTGTGTGTGTGTGTGTGTGTGTGTGTGTGTGTGTGTGTGTGTGTGTGCCAGCTACTTGAGCAGGGACATGAAGCACTAGTTGGACAGAGAGGGTGCTAGAGGTTTTAGCTTGCCCACTAAGCTGAGATCTGGACTCTATATCTGTGCCAGTGGGGAGTCTTATTGGGGACCTGGAGAGAAAGGGAGCAACCAGCCCCAGACTGACTGTGATCTCTGTGTGCTCTTAAGGGAAATTGCACTTTACTGTGTGTATTTGTTATCCTTTCCCCATATATGAGACACCCTCTCTGTTGTTAGTGGTAAGGATTGAGGCTCCTTGATTGCTGGGCCAGTGCATGGGCGTCACAGTCATTCAGAACTACACAGCAGTGTAGCTGAATGAAATTGCAATGCTTCGTTCTCAACGCAGGAAACAGTTGCACATATAGACAAAGAAAAATTAATAATTAGGTCTTAGTCATTTGAGAACAAATACAGGATCTTGATCTAAAACCCACCTCACAAACAAAATGCCATTTTCTCTGATATATGTTAATTTTGGCATGAGTGTATTTTACTGAGGAAACTTTTTTTAATTTTGTGTGGATGAGATCCTGGTTTCAAACCCTACTGAATGGGATCCTGCTGTTTGAGATTGTTTTGTCTGAGTGGAAGTTATGCAGTCTAAATTGATGCATTTATCAAATGGGAACCCAGTGTATCATTTCCTGTGCATGGGCCTATCATGGCTGCAATATTAATATTTTGAGGATTATAAAAGTAGTTCTTAGAATAACAACACTGTAAATCCAAATGTGTCGAACCATATACTAAGCTTGAGGTTATGGTGTCTCAGAGTTAGTATATATAAGCAACACAGCTATGGTAAAAGCAGTCTCCTATGTTAAGATAGTATAAGAAATAAAGAAAAATGCTTTGTAGATATAATTCAAAATTCACTGTTGTTTGAAATTCAGGATATTATTTGAAGTGTTTGGACTCACACAATCAAGTCTCACATTTCTAGTAGAGAATGATTTGCCTGTACAGGAACATATTACATAGTGAAAAAAAAATTGTCTTTTGGCTTTTCCCAGTTTGGGGTCATCACAGCAAAACTCTGGTCTGCTAATGACTGGCAGTGATTTTTTACAGTGTTGAGCTGCCAGCCCAGCATCCAACCTTCAAAGAAGGAACACCCACCTGCATGTCTTTAAATTCACTTGACCACAGGGAGGACACACAGAAGGCATTCCAGATGAGAATTGAACTGAAGAACCTCTTGCTGTGAAGCAACAACCCTAACCACTGCAGCACCGCAGCTCACCTATATTACCCAGTGATGATCTGTGTTAAAGTAAAGGACATAACAGAATAGGATCATCTGCAGAAATGCTAAGTAAGCTTTTCAGAAATATGATTTAAATGAATCTCATATAACAAAGCATAGCAAGAACAGTTTGTTAAAGAGAAAAGATGACTTAACAACAATAAAATAAAAACATATTGAATACTGCACAAATGAATAAAGGTCTGTTTTCCAGAGCACAGTAAAAGGATTTCTGAGACAAATGTACATATACAAAGAAAAAATGCTGCTCAGATATACATTAATTTCATAGGTACTATAAGCAAACAAAACAAGTTCATTGACAAAGAGTGTCTGTGACAGAATTGTAGCAAGGGTGAGGAGAAGGGAACAGTTGACCCAGGTGCAGAGTATTAGGGGGGATGATTAAGAAGTGCACTTCCTTTATTATTTTTTACTGTATAGGCTTTTGTTTTTTGTCTCTTCACTTGAAGAGCTGAAAGGACGTGGGTCTTCCATAGGAAGCTGATTGGTACATATATAGCAACTGGCCTGCTACACTGTAAGCCAATTTTTTTTTTCTACACTGGAAAAGACAAGGGTGTTGGTGCTGCATTAGAAAGGGGCACTAGGTACTAGATGAGCCAGCTACAACTGTGGTCTATGGCACCAATGTCTACACCAAAAAAATGTTGTTCATGCATATATCTGACATCGAAACTTGTAGTTAAAATAATACGTCAGATACTGCAAGTTAAATATTATCAGAATACTTATGGGAAGAGGGAATTGAACTCTAAGCAGTAATCAGACTAGAGAAGCACAGCCTTACTATCTTGAGCAATGTGCTCAAGTATATATGCATTCAGACACAAACTAATGACATACAATGTTCATACTGTTACTTTTGAACTATTGAATTTAGCACAGTACTGGTAGTTATCTATAGAAAGTGTAGAATATGAAACTGCATCTGGATTACCTGAAGGATATTTAATATTAAAAACTGTTCATTCTAAAGCAAGAATATTCACAATGATGCTTTCTTATGTGCTCCACTCTCCTCCTGTGCAGCTGCACATTTTTTGCAGTAGGTCCAGGGGTTGGTTGTACAGAGAAAAGCAACAACGAGTAAGATATATGATTGGTACACACTGGCAGGTTCTATGTATAGCTAACGTCATTTCTACTTACATTACATAGTGGTGCCTGCTGTCTAACTTCTTCCTCCCATTGGCAAAGGAAGACAGGATTGTGATGCTTTGTTTCACTGCCATGGTGATGGCACTGTTCCCCTTTGAGTGGGATGCCAGTAGCATGAGTGACAGCCTGGGCTAAACTACTCCAGGTTTCAGTCTTATACTATGGCCCTTGATAGCCCTCCTGCAGAAGCTCCTGTCTGTAGTCCTTATGGAGCAGGTGGACAAATAAATGTGCCTTCTCCACACAAACAACCTGTGCTCTATAAAAAGAGTACTACCCTCTCCTTCTCCAACCATGGTATCTCACCATGAATATTTACAGGGAAAAATTGAAGAAGATTTGCATCTAAAATTAATTTCACATATGCCATCTGCCATGCAATGACTGGCATCAAAGGACTGCAAATCTGCATGACAGACAGCAGGTCATGCTATTATAGGTATTGTGTTATAATGGTTCTCAATGGCACTTAAAGATGTAAAACATGACAGTTCAGTGCCCCTGTATATGATATTAAGATAGTAGGTACTGCAGTGACTTTATTTCCTTAAGGTTATATGTGGAATTACTTTTCTCCTGTAGGCATGGGTTGGACCCCAGATGTTCACTGGTATCTGCTGGAACCAAGGTGTGTGCATTGCATTAAGTATAATTCAGCAGGTTATCTCATTGCGCAAATTCAATGTCATGCAACCAGTAATGACTTAAGCCCTAATTAGCATAATCATTGTGCCAAGATAGGTACTGTGGTGGTGGTGGTGCTGCAGTAGCGTTGTCGCCTCACAGTAAGACGTTGTCCTGTTCGATTCTCAGCTAGAGCGTCTTCTTTGTGGAAACATGCGTGGATGGGCGTACCTTCATTGAAGGTTGTGTGTCAGGGCTGGCAACTCGGCACGTAAAAATCTACTGCCAATCATTAGCGGACCGGAGTTCCGCTGTGGCGACCCCTAACCGGGAAAAGCCGAAAGACATTGTGCTAAGATATGTAAATCTGCATGATATAAGAAAAAGAGGAGAAAGATATCCTTATTGTGCTACAAAATAACTCATTAGGGGTAATATATAATTATTGACCCTAGGATGGGTAAGGCCAATCTATAACCAAATAGGATAGGTTATTTCAAGCACAAAAAGGGAAATTGGCTAGGCTTAATATGGCACACAAGGGCAACTAGTCTAGTATTTACCTTTGAAACTATGAACCTTTGAAGCACAAACCTGTGAACCTGCAACACCCTGTACCTCAGTGGAATTGCTGAGTATGGTAAAGTTCTGCTTGTACAAGGAAAGTGCGACTTTTTACAAGTACAGTCTGCCAACTATGGCTGTTTATAGCTGCTATTGTACTTGATGATATAACCTGAAAAAAGTTTGTCAATAATTATGTTTTGTGGAGGTGTAATGAGAGGGGGACTGCAAGGACAAGACAATTGTTTGGCTGAAGAATTGTAAAGCATAAAGGGAGACACACCATCAGCACAGTCTCAGATTACAATTCAACACTTTCTGGCTGGCCTTGTGATACAGCTTTTTCAAAAAAAACAAATGTTGCCTATGGTATACATTACATATATATGTCATTTTTAAAATTGTAAGCAGTCACTCCACCCTTGGTCATTTGCAGTATTTTAAATATTATTTCTTTTTTGGGGGGGGGGTATTTGTTCATTGAATTATATTCCTGATATTATTTAAAGAATGTTCAGGCCCACAAGCAGTCTCCTGAACTGGGATGCAAGTATTATGCAGCCACACACTAATTTAAATATTAATTCTACTGTTTTCATACCCCAAAGTAATGCCTACAAAAACAGGGGAAGCAGAAAAAGCACTGCATATGCTGATAAAAGACTACATGTAAGCCAAAGCTTTCTGATGCAGAGAATAAGGTGCTACTCCAGGTCATGTCTCTCCATGGATGATTGCTCTTTTGCCTGGACGCAGTTGACCTGGCCTACCAGGACCATGCCTGGCAAGATGAGTTGGGAGACAATAATATGGTTGCAACCACAACCATGAGATGGGGACTACAAGGCCACTGGCATAATATGTGCCACTGAACTAAAAACTGAACACCTGACATGGAAATGTAAGTCATGTAGGGCCACTGAGTGAACCACCTCCCTCGAAAACTGAGGAGATAGTAGCCTGTCTCAGAGGAAGTGGTATCTCCACACAGTCCAACAATGCTGGATGCTTTATTTATTTGTTTATTTATTTTTATTTGACATTTCTTTACCAGGAAAGTATGACTGAGATAATATCTCATTTTCAGAGGAGGCCCAGGGAGAAACCATTGTCAACAGTCAAAGAATTCTGAAGTTGCAGTTCATAGAAATGACATTAAACACACTGAGTACATAGCCTAGGAAAATTGTGTTTGTCCTTTAAGAAATACATTAACTATGTTCAGAGAGAAGGAGTTATTAAGAAGGGTGCTGGGTGTAGGATGGATGGACTAGTTCAGCCTGGGGTAGTACAGGAGCAGATTCAAGTCTCATTTAGGTAGTCTTTTAATATGTGTTTAAAGATGGAGAGGTTAGACATAGATCTAATTTGCAGATGGAAAAAATTCTATTCCTTAGTGACTCAGTATGAGTAGACACTTTGGCCAGAGAAATAGGGCAGAACTTGAGTAGCCATCATGGCAACCTACTGTGTAAGACTTACTGCAAGTCTGCGGAAGACCTTAGTCATTATCCACATTAGTACAATTCTCTGACTGAGATACACAGGGATATCAGGTACTCTGTCTCCATGACCAAATGCACACAGTATGCAATTAAAATGTTTACTCATTTAATGTTAATATTTGTTCATGTCAGTTTCTTGTTTTCTTCTAGTGCTGGGCCATACTTACACAGGGTATTGTGCTTTGCTTTGTCCGCAAGAGATTCTGGCACCACTATTGTGTAACTAACGCTTCCTGATTTTGGAGGGTGTGCAACCTCTAACAGGGAGACCAGAGTTTGTGCTCAAAGCAGAGAATGCGACCATTGCATCTCCCACACAGACATGGAATCAGCATCTATGCCTGTGGACACCCAGGAGACACATACCACACAGGGAGGAAAGGTAATGGGGACACCAACAATCAGGGAAGTTTGTACTCCCTAGTATACACATGTCAGAATATGCCCTAGTACCCATGGGCAGGGAGGTACAAACATTGGAGTGGATATGCTGCTCACTGGAGAAATAGCTGCCACTGTCCCTCTAAAGTTGGTGTGCCATTGGCAACAAATCAGCATATGTGCAAGGCCATCATGGAGGCATAGGCTAGTACAACCACAGCCATGGTAGAGTTAGTAAGGGTGAGGCAGAGTGTGTGATATGACCTATGGGAGTATGTATGATTATTTGGATAGTCTCATGCACATACTGTAATATTCATTGTCCTGTTCACCTCACCTGATAGGCGTGAGGCTCCCCTGACAGGGGCTGAGGCTCCATCCACAAAGCCAGTCAGCCTCTACCTCCACATCCACTGTGGCAGTAGATGAACAAGATCTTGCATTGCTACTTTGTAGTGGAGGTGTCTGTGTCCAGGAGAAGGCATCCTTGTGGTAGTGATAGTTGTGGCAGTTGCACATCTCAAAGCAGACATCATTCACGGTCATACAGCACACCATCATGTAGCCAGGGCTATTGTTAAAACTAGTGAAAGTCTTGGTAGAGCCAGCTTTTGTGGGTGGTTGAATGCTCAAGCTTCTTAAACCTCTGCCATGCATGCCCTGGAACTATCCAGTACTTCAAAGTGCAGTGCTACAAATACTGCTCAGGCTGTGTCTCAAAGACCCGCACTGACACTACCCCAGCTCCCACTGCATCACACATAGAAACTTTCATTGACAATGGCCCTCTACAAAGGCTTCTACATTAACCACACAGATGCAGACACACACACACACATACCCCCCCACACACACACACACACTCTGAAAGACAATAGACTGAACAAAAGTGAATGTTTTACTTTAATAATCTTCAGAATTCACACATTTCCTTATTAAAGAAATACACTGGTGTGCTCCCTTCACCATCTGTGCAAATGATGATAACGTCTTTTGCGTTACATATGTGTGATGCACAGCATGACCGGATTGTGCATGGGTAATCACAACCTAGTACTGGATTGGCATGCATCATTATAACTATGTATCTGCTTTACTTTTGTCTACTATGCTCTGAAGGTGTTTGCTAACCACTGATTCTTTGTCAGTGTCTCCATCTACTGCTCCACCCCCTGCATGATCATTTCCTGCTGCTTGCTCCTCTATTGACTTCCTGTCTGACTCAGCAACCACTGCCTGGTACACCAGGAACTGCTGTCCCTATATGTGCCTGCTAGAATGTAACTGGCTCCTAAGTGTGATACTGTGTAACACTGCACACAGTGACAGTATTTTTGCATACACATGCTAGGGTCAGACTGCAGGGCACCACTGGATGAGTCTAGACATTGAAAACTTGCCTTCAGCAGCTCAAACATATGAACAACTGGTCCTTGGTTGTGATCATACATAATTATTCTCCTGCTCTGCTTGATTTTGTCGATTTCTTATGAGTGTCATAAGCCAAGATTTTAAGACATATCCAACATTAAGACTTCCTCACAAAACTTTGGTACAGGTCACATGTGCACTATATACAGGAGTGGTAATAACTGCCTTGGTGGCCTGAATACACATTGTAGATGATACCCTATGTATTACAGACCACCTAACAGTTGATAGAGTGCTACCCTTTGATGTTCATGTATGTCCTTTCCTGTTCATCAGGTGGGGCCTTTATTTCAATGTTGTCACAGTCTATGCCCCCCAGTACCTCAGAGAAATGGGATATATCATAAAAATCCCACAAGATGCTGTCTCTCTCCTCTCCTCTGTGGAACATGGGTACCACACATACTCTTCCACATGCTAAAGCACAGCATTGAGAAACTGACGGAGTATTCTAAAGGCAGATGCCTGAGATACCCTCCCACTATGTCTCCAGTAAATCAATGAGAGGTCCCTCTAGCTAATATAGGTAAAGCCACACATACATTAGTATCCAATGGGATAGGCACGACATACCTCACATGTGACTGCAGATGAGGCTAACACATGTCCTGAATTGCATAGATGATATCCCTATCCACATGGTACTGGTCCACTGCATTGCTGTTGTAAAGTACTTAAAAGGTAAAGCATGGTTAGATAACCCGAGACCTCTGGTGGGGGGTTGACTCTGTGCACCATCAGGCAGCAATAAAAGCCCCTTGTAGATACACATTTACTAATGCTGCTGCAAAGCTTAACAGTCTGTCAATGATTCTGTTTGTCTGAACTTGAACATTCACCCTATTTCAAAGATGCAGGAGGTGTGCCCTTGTTGCACAGTATTTACATATTTCTGAATCACTCCACCATTTTGTTTTGCCTCATTTGAACACCCTGAAATGATCATTATAGTAATGCTGCTTATTGCCAAAGGTCATTAGCATAAATCATGCCCAGCTGTGCTGCTCAGTCTGTCTAGCTTGCAGCATGTTCATTAATGAATAGCACACATCCTGCATATGGATACCTATTTCAAAACTTCATTTAGCACAACGCAGGTAAGTTTCCTGAATGTAGCCCATTGTACATTAGTTAAAAGATACCATCTGCTTTCTTTAACTATACATAAATTACATACATTTGCATCTTATGATAGAAAATGCATGCAACTTATGTTTGCAGATTTGTTACAGAGTGATTCAGTGCTTTCTGAAAATACATCGGTCATCAAATCATATTACCTGACAACAAATATAAAATAATATAGTTTTAGTATTTATAAGTACAGAATGCTAATATTATCATCTTCACTTTTTTATGTATTAAATTGAGCATTTCTATTAGGTCTTTATGTTGTATGCTTTTCCAGTCTGCCCTGGAATAAAATCTAAGGAGCAATAATCTTTTCCTCTTTGTGGAACTTCTTTAAATAACTCTTTTAAAAAAGTAGTCAATTAAAAAAGTACTTTCACTGATATTATGATAAGACTGTGGCAAATACAAAATGTTATTAATGTTTTCCAGGTGTCCATTTACAGAATTATTTTTTGTATCGGAGACAAGAGATCTCAAGTGGGTCAGTTAAAGATTACTTTTTTGTTTCTTTTGTTTTTATGTTTTATTTTTTCTCTCATTTTCTCTAGTTTTTCTATTTTGTTCATATCTGGGAGAGAAAGGACACTGGTTTATTTTATACTATGCATTGCTACCATCACTAACAAGGCTCACGACCTGTGTTTTTATATAAATGGAATGTATTGATTTTTTTGTTACATAAGAAAATAATCCAATACAGAAAGGTAATTGGGTTATAAAGAATGCTGCACATTGCACTACATTGACCTTATATAGGCTTACTTGTGCATGATTAATTTAATATCTCTGGTTTATATGACATCTTTAGACATTAATAATGTTATGTTGTTCATGTAGGTAGCCAAGATGATTTTTGTTAAATGCTGTAACCTTCCACTGCATGTTGCAATCTTTGCTCCAGAACTGGGAGTGCAATAGACATTACATGGAAGCACTAATCCCTTATGCAGTGGGTATTCATTTATAAGCAGTTTCATTTCATTCAGCCTTTAGTGACCAGCAAGAAGGGATGCATTAATAGGAGGCATGCCCCTGACAAACACCCTACACCTCAAGAGTTAAGTATGCAGGCCATGACTCTTAAATCCTGCCACTCCCCCCATTTTGTTCCTTCAGTACTAGGGTTGTTAATCAGACCTGAGTCTGTTGGGTGATAGGCAGAGCTACTTCCCTATATTATACAGAGGCATCTCAGAAAACTTGCCTTTTATTATATGCCGATCATAATGAAAAAATGTCATTAAACATATACTGTGTTTGGTATTAACATAAATCTGAGTCAACGTAGCTAGTGACTTGCATCAGTCTATTTTAGCAGCACAATATATAGGCACTTTTTAGGATAAGAAGATGTAAGCCACTGACAGACAATGAAAAAGCTCAGAGTGTAGCATGCCTAGAACTGTATATGATTGTCCCATGGAGAGGTGATAACCGTATTATATGATATCCACTGGTGAAAATGATTTTGCATGTTGTAATTAATGTTCATGTTTACATTGCTAGAAAAGAACAGCAGGTTACTTAATGATGTATAAACAATGCGATGCCATTGCAGCTGTATTATATCTTTAAAGTTTTTACAAAATACTCCAAATTCAGAAATAAAATGTTCCATATCAGTCACTGTGCCAACGCAGTAAATGTGACAACAGTAGAGTGATTGCATACTCCATGCCTCAATGTCACTTCTAAAGGACACTGCCTTCCTTTGTACTATGCATTGCTGTCATCATTAACGAGACTCACAACCTATATTTTTATATAAATGGAATGTATTGATTTTTTTTCATACATAAGAGAATAATCCAATACAGAAAAATAATTGGGCTATAAAGAAAGCTGTCTATTGTGCTACATTGACCTTATATTGGCTTAGATGTGCAGGACTATTAACATCTATGCTATATATGACATAGTTAGACATTACTAATGCTAGTTTATTGCAGTCAGTATATGCTATTGTTTTTGTGGTATACTAAATATGTACTTTGATATATTTTCAGTTTCAAAATCTGTACATAAATGTATTGTTGCATAGACTCTCACACACACACACACACACACACACACACACACACACACACACACACACATACACATATGTATGTACAAAGACACACACTTTAAGGACTCATTAAGAAATCATTTCTGTTTTTTAGGATTTTATCATTAATGTATGTATTATGTGCAAAATGTACACATAAATATGCACTAGTTAACAGTGCTCTTAATTTTCAAGCAAACAAATTAATCATAATGGGATAATCTTATTTTGGGAACTTGAGAAAACAAAAGTGATCGTAGGAATATTAATTTACAGTATCATCATTTATATCCTTTGATTTGGTGATGGAGTGGGACTGAGTGCTAACAAGTGCTGAAAGTTAACTAACAGTTTTTACTATGAAGTCTGTAAGCTAACAGACTTCAGCCTGCTTATACTTCTTAGCTAGTTTACTCATTCCACGCTGACAAGTACAGATCATTATCCCTTGATGAAAGAATAAATCAAAGAGGACAGCCAGTCTGTGTCTGGAATAGCTATTGTCATACCAGATTAAGCTGCATCTTAGCCAGTTACATCTAATACTGTGTATAGTTGTTTGCTGACATGATGAAGTTACTCATCTATACGAGCATGTTCCACAGTATAGTACTATCTCGCCATTCAGTATTTCAGTTTCTGTGTTAATAATAAAAAATTGGACCAGATCAGTAGAAATATCTAACAAATGTTTAATGTTGATACAGAGCAATGCACACAAATTTTGGCAGACTCACTCGGTTTACTTTCTCCAAATATTTCGGGTTTCTAATACCATGATGAAAATGGACCCCATTCCTAAGTTAAAGTATGATTAAAGTTCATGAAATTAGTACTGTTTCAATCTTTGATATTTATCAAAAGTGCTCTTTGCAGCACCCACAATAAGCCCTTTCTGCAATCCATATGGAGTTACATGCATTGGTAGCATATCAAAATAAGACTTTTAAATTATTTGTTTATGAAACCCATTGCTCCAACTACTATTATAATTGTCTGGGTATCCTTCTTCAATATTACCCTCATTTCTGCCTGCACGTCCTGGTATTTTATGACTATGCGTCTCTCTGTACATAAGTCACTGTAATCCCTGGGTGCTACAATTTTCAATAACAAATTTTCAATGACAGATGCTAATTTTGTCTTCTTTTTATGGACTACTATATCTGGTTATCACGCATCTATTTTTTGAACTATAAGTAAAGGGTGATCCCATGTGATGTAAACTTTGCTATTCTCTATAATACTTTGAGGCTCATGTTTCCAATGCTTCTCAGCTACTTCAGTGTTGTAATATTTGCACAATCTCAAGGCAACATTCTTGCCACATTATTATGCCTTTCAGTATACAGGCCGTCTGCAACTAGTGTATCACACCCAGCAACAAGATGCTTGACTGTTTCCAGTTCTGTTTACAGAACCTTATCTGTTTCTGCCACATACTCAATGGACATTGTAAAGCAACATGTACGTAGTTTGGTATCCCAGTTTGGTTTACTATCATATTTTCGAATTGAACTCTGTCGACTGCACTTTTGTCGAACACGGAAATTAGAAAAGGTAATGTCGCACATCAAAAGCCAACCTAGGAATGGGTTTTAACATGGGTCAAGATAGGGGAGAGGTTTATAGTTCAGCAATAGCAGTGAACACCTATCTAGACCCATGTTAAAACCATTTCTAGGTTGGCTTTTGGTGTTTGACATTACAGTTTTCGAATTTCCGTGTTCGACAAAAGTGCAGTCGACAGAGTTTAATTCAAAAATATGATAGTAAACCCCCAGGTCGCTAATATTAACCTTTTATCTTTTGGTTTAAATTCATCTCTTGTTAACCATTCCTGCATTAGATCCTGATCAACATGAGGTTGCTCCAGGAGTTTTCTGTACCTGTAACTATATTTATGCATTTTCCACATTGCTTGCCATCTCATCTGATCCTTCTCCTTCTACTCATTCTTTTCTTTTTGGCACATTCAGTTGCTGCCTGATCCTGATTTTTGTCTACTTCTGTTTTGGTTTACATTCCCACTTGACACTGATATATTTCTGCTAAATTAAGGAAGAAAATCATCTTAGACCTGTTCTTTGCATGTTTCAAAACATTCACTATACTTGGGTCTGATAAGGTCAGCAAATATGCATGCAGTCCTACAATTGCAGATTAGTACATGTAATCAATTTTGAGGACGTTCATACCTCCTTTGGAATGAAGAATATATAACTTTGGTATACACTGCTTATTATGTATCATTTGATAAGCGAAAAGCATTTTTCTTGTTTTGCTGTTCAACTGATCTAATTATTTTTGGGGCTAGTCAGTCACCACAAAATTGTAAGTTACAACAGGACAAACAATTTTAGTCTTCTAAAATATTCCTTACTGTGTTTTGTTTGATTTGTTTATGTCTTATTGTTGATCCTTCATAAATTCCCAAATATTTATATACTCCCTCCTGCTCAAGTTCCTTTATATCACACTCCTGCCCCAGATTGATATTTCTTCATGCTGCAGCTTTCCTGCTTTAAATGTTACTTTTGCATATTTATCAAAACCAAATTGCATTCTTATATCATTTGAGAAAGTTTTAATCATTTCCAGTTGTGCTTTCAGCTCCTCATCTGATGAGCTCTGCAGTTTTAAATCATCCACAAAAAGAAGTTAAGAAGTCTTTATACTTTGCTGTTTTCTGTGAACCAAACTGTAATCATGACCTAATGGGTTTTGTCTTGGTTCATTGCTAAGTAGACAGCTTAATGGGTAGCAACAATGACAAAGTGCCTCTCTGGGATATCCCCCTTTTAATTTGTATCCCTAGGATAATAATTTGTCCTTTATCATGGCTTAGCTGCAAAGTGATTTGCCACTGTTTCATGGTCATTGTAATGTATTTGATAAAGGAAGAATGTATATTATACATCTGTAAGCACTCCTTTATTCATGATTGTGGGATGTTGACAAATGCTTTTCTGTAATCTATCCATGCCATGCTAACATGCTTCCCCTTTTTAGATTCTCCATTATGACTTTATTTAACAACAAGTGATTATTTATTTTATCTGACTTTCTTTTATTATCTTTCTGTTCTATTGTTACAATTGAGTTTTTTTTCTAAATGTCTATAAACTCTGTCAGCATCAATTCCAGCATGTAGTTTCTTGCCTCAGTGGAAGACAAGTTATTGATCTATAGGTTCTAGTATATCTTTTAGGCTCACTGTTTAGGAGGAGATGACTGACTCACTAGTTTGGAAATGAATACATAGAAACATACTAATTATTTTTACTAAGAAATCAGCAGTTACAATGTTTTGTAACATGGAAGAAAACTATCTAAGCTCCACGATTGCTAATTAGGGATACATACCTTGTGCCATCACTGAAAACTAGATAGAGATTACACTGGACCAAAATGTTTGGATGCAGCTTTCTGGATTACTGAAAAATTTATTTATTGCAAGAGTCTCCACATTTGGAACTATAGAAATACAGCAGATAAGTATTTTCTTATCTTTTCTTTTCTTTGTGAATTAATTCTGTAAAAAACTCCTGCATAGAAAACTGAATAATTACAAGTAATTAAAGCTAGGAAAGTTGCTCTGCTAAACCAGCATTATTCAGTGCACTGTGATGTCCCGTGCCCACCATTTACAGAGTTCCACATCTTTCTGCCTGTCTGTCTGCCCCACCAACAGGTCAGGTAATATTTTATTTATTACAGACTCCTGATTTGTGCTCACCAGACAGTAATTGTTTCTGTAGTAGTTCTCTCTGAGAAGGAACTTAACAAGACATGGAAGTCCACAATACTTAGCTTCATTTATATGTCCCTGTGATCTGGATGCTAGTTTCTTCCCTTCACAGACTGCAGTACTTCCATCCAACTATATCCTGGGACCTGAACAGCAGAGTTTAAAACTACAAGTAACCTGAGGATATGAATGAAAGTGCATCACTGATGGTACTTCTGACCATATTGAATAAACTGTACCTTGTGAATTCTCTTTCTGTACCTACCTGGTAGATATGCATAAAGTTTTTTTTTTTTCTTTTTTTTGCTAGGATATGCCTATGATTAGATAGATATTAGTTCCTTTCCTTGAACTGAGTTGCTTACTGCTTGCTAAGCTGTTTGCATACAACTACATCCTTGCTAAACTAATTGCATAAAGCTATGTCCACAATTAACTGGCAATGTGTTTGCAACTTATTGTGACAGCAGATGTGCAGCTGCGAACATAACAAAATTTCAAAGACGTAAAAAGACGATAAACACCTAGTCTGTCTTAACAAAAAAAAAAAAACTTCTGGTACATAAAATTCACAAAAAGGAACAGGCAAGACTTAGAACATTCGGTAATACCAGAGAATGATTACTTAATCAAGCTTTTAAAATCCATTTTATTGTTCAAGCCTCAAGATTTACAGTACCAAACTTTAGTATGAAAGTTTTTTTCTTTAAAGTAATATCATTTCTCAAGCATAATGTTGGTTGTTTCAGCCCTGTAGTCCTTAGAGAATCACACAGTCTTTCCAAAAGTGAATTGCAACAGAATTTTCAGACTCTGTATTTTTTACATCCTTGACATACAAGGCCACCCTTAGCCAATTGCATCAGTTTGACTCAAAAGGACCCCAGTCTCTCAGGGGGCCCCACATTAGACTTTGACAGTGGCATTATGCCTTACATGATCTAGTTTTGTGTACCACTCCAGTTATTGTATCAGAAGATAATAAGACCAGGTTTATTATGAAAACTGATAGGTACTGTTTTATTTTACTTCTCTTGCTGATATAAGTTTATAAGTGGTTGTTAATATATAATGTTGCAAGAAATAGCTGGGGAACAGTCAGTCTCAGGCAGCATGTAAACAAACACTACTAAGCATAAAAAATGCAGAAACCATGATGGCAGGTAACTTCTGATCACCAAGACCTGATACAGAATGTTCCCATTTCAGCAACAAGGGAGAGAAATGTTTATTGCAGTCACAGATAAGAGCAAAATAATCCAAGAGAAGTGAAACATAAGGTATATGAGGATTGATGGGAGGCAGAGATAGATAGAAATTTGATTTACTTTCTTATAAGTGTTGACACATTGAAAAAAACAAAGAAACAATACATTTTAATCAATATTGATTTTATAGTGGGACTGTAAGAGCAAGCATGCAGAGACCTATAAGTCAAGATGGTATGTAGCGTAAATGAGCAGACTCAAAGTAGATATGATACAAGAATTCAGTCCGCAAAATAAGTAAGAAGAGTACCTGTACACTATATAATATCATATAGTATAATGTTTATATGGAGAAAATAACATACAATACCCAGTATATACAATTGCTGGGCATGGGATATTAAGGAGAGTAAGGCAAGAGTTAAATGAGGGGAAACCAGGAAAAGAGAGAGACAGAAAAAATGGAAAAATAAAATAAAAGATAAAACAAATTAAAAAAAATATGTGTGGGGCAATGGGTAAACAAGGGGAAAATGTACAACTATCTCCAGGGTCTGGAGATTCAGGCAATATTACAGAGTTTGGGACATGTTTAGTGGTAAGCCATGTTGATGTAGGAGCTCAGTGACCCATCAAAGTAGACACTTACAGTGTGCCTGAATGAGTTAAGCAGACCATGCCAGCGATACTGCAGGAGATATTCGAATGGGGGGGGGGTCATGTATCAAGTAATTTACTTCTGGTTTAACATACTTAATGACAAAATATAAGCTAATAAACAAACAAGTTGTTTTTTTTTTTTTTATACATCCTCCCATATCCCAAAGACATGCTGTAGGTGTATTGGACACTCTAAATTGGCCCAAGGCATGAGTGCATCCATGTGTGTGCTTCTGTGGAAGGTTGGGCATCGGGCTGGCAACTCAACACCGTAAAACTCCACTGCCACTCATGAGCAGACAGGTGATGTGGCGACCCCTAACCGGGAAAAGCCGAAAGAAGAAGAAGAAGTTTTGTTTTAATATACAGTAGCATATATTCCTGATAACTAATCTGAAATATTTTTAAATTCAAGAAGCCAGATAGTGGAGGGTAAAGTGGTAGATTGAGGACCAGATGGGAGGCCCCACCAAAATTGTCCAAATTGGGCCACTGAATTGCTAAGACCAAGCCTACTGACATACTCCTAGATTCAGTTAACAGATGCATGTAATCTACAGCTAAATATATCCTTGGTGGATATTGAGGTTATTTTTCCAAACATTCTCGTAAATTATCCACAGATGGAATAACGGGCAGAGGGAGAAGTACATTTGAACTCTGTGCACTTGAAGACACATTTCAGCAGGTTTACAAAAATAATGATAAACAAATACGTCCTTAATGTTGTCTGCATGGCTATAAAAATGAAAATGGTAAAAAATAAATCCTCAAAGACAAAAACATCCCTATGTCGAATTCCCCAAATCCTTTTAACTATAAGTGCAATATTTCTGGGCATGCTGCTATATTTTGTAACAAAATAGCATTATTGTCAATATTACTGTGATTCTTTATTTATTGAGAGCAGTTACTTCTATCATCTCTACAACCTCTATTCTGATGTAAGAAGTACTGGCTGAATCCAGAGCTGCTTTCCAGTATGCATCCATATCAAATTTTTATAGCCCCTTTTCTTCTTCTTAAAAAAAAAAAAAAAAAAAAGATTAAAACACTTTTAGTTGGATGGCCATTTAGAGAGATATTTGTCTCTCCTTTTCCTTCCTTTCCTTACTCCTTTCTTACAAACTGGTTTGCCTCCCTATGCCCCCCCCCCCCCTGGATCAGGGCTCCCGACCTGATCAGGCTTGGTGAAGCATTAAGTAAGCATTTACTGTTTTTGAGTGGGAATAGAGAGCAAATTAAGTTATCCTGACACTGAATCACCCACTCCTGCTTGCAGGGATTGATATGTCTAATCTCTCCTTAACTCAAAACATCATACTTGATATCTGGAAAACAGCGATTGTTACACCCCTCTCACCCTCCCAAAAAAAATCCCATGCCACTGATGACCAAATGTGATGTCATCCTGTGGCCAGTATTGAAATTATATTTAAATACTAGTGAGAGATGTGATAGAAGCACTCAGCACTCTAAATAAAAAAATAGAGCACAATGTTGCGGGTCCACGGATGATTTATTACAAAAAACACATCAACAAACGTAGTAAAACGTAGTTAAAATCCACAATTGTTAACATCCACAATGGTTAAGTGCTTTCATCAAGTAGTTTGACTTCCTCAGAACACAATGACTAGTAAAATCCAAATTTAAATATATGAATTCTAATTTATCAGAAATTCAAAATGCCCAATCATGTTCAATGATAATTCCCTCCTCATGAATATATATTCCCTCCTCATGAATATATAAATGCATGGTTATTTAAAAAAAAGGTATCAGACTCATCATAACCTACTTACCAAAAAAAAAAACAAGAACAAGAAAATACACATACATAACATCTCATTTCAATAGAAAAAGTTATAATAAAGATATATACTACAATACACTAATATATTACTACACTGAACCTGCCTTTTCTTTTAAGATAGGCATAATAGAGATATGCTCATTAAGCCCTGGGGGGTAATGAGAAGCCAATCGCAGTTGCCATAGTAATTCCTTTTTATACAACACATTTTGCCAATCCCCCCCCCCCTCTGGCTTCAGTAGTGACAAATTCTAGTATAGCAAACTTGTAACACTGGAAATTACAAGTAACACTATGCTTAAACAATGAACTGGTGTCTTTTTCATTTTTGATATCGTATAGGTGTTCGTATATCCTATTTTTCAGTCTTCACTCCGTCTTACCTATATAAAAGGAAGAACAGAAGCAGCACTTAGCTATATATACAAGTTTGCTTGAATCACAATTGCCACTCTTTAAAAAAATATGACTCTTACTTTGATTATCAAGAGTACTAGTATTTTCTTGTAAAATATATCGACAATAGGAACATTTACCACAAGCTTTACTACCTCCTCTCTTGACCCTGGTATTGTTTAAAGTATGATCCTTCTCCAATATTGTCTTAATATTGGGTCCAACCTTGGTGGAAAAAATAGGTTGTTGGCCCAATATACGATATATTTCGGCATTAGTTCTAAAAATATTCCAGTTTTTTGTTAGAGTTCCCTTTATATGAGAATACAAGGGACTATATTGCACCACACAAGCATGCTGAAAATCAGGTTTATCATGAACATTCATATCTTGATTTATGTCTTGACTTATGCCTTGACTTATAGGCTGGGATCCTACCCTACCCACACCAAGTAGGGGGGTATACACCTTACCCCATTTATTTAAGACCTCTTCAAGAATACGGTCAATAAAATGTCCAGGATACCCTCTTTCTAAAAACATCTCCCTTAAATGTTGAAACTCTACTATAACATCATCTTTCCTAGTGGTCATTCTAACAACTCTTATAGCTTGACCCTTAATAATGCTCTATTTCTGATGTATAGGATGATGGCTGGTGTAGTGCAAATAACTGTTAAAGAAAGTGTTTTTGCGATAAATTTTAGAAATAAAATTATCATGCCCTTTAATAATTTTGGTGTCCAAAAAGCTCATTTCTTGGGGATCAAACTGATAAGTAAACTTTAAGTAATCTGTGGTTTGATTCAGGTACTGAACAAACTCAACAATCAATTTGGGCCCTCCTACCCACACAATAAAAATATCGTCCAAGAAGCGACCATAATATTTAATATTAGAAAAAAAATTTTCATTCTGGAAAATATACTTGTATTCCCAACCCAGAAGCACCAAATTAGCATACAAGGGTGTGCATGCAGCACCCATTGCAACACCTTTTAGTTTCTGAAAACATTAACCTTCAAAAAATAGATAGTTGTTTTCCAAAATAAGATTCATAAGCTTACACACCAATAGTACTTCATCTGAGCTCAATAAAGAATGACAAAACAGGACCTCCTCAAAAAAACACAAACCTTCTGCTTTAGGGATACAGGAAAATAGGTCCTGAACATCTATAGTCAGAAGAACACAGTCCACTGACCATAACTCTTTCTTAAGCTGTCCCAAAAAGTCCCAAGAATCTTTTAAAAGGTGTGGAAATTTATTCAAAATATGTTTCAATTTCTTATCCACAAATACTGCCAGATTGTGGGTTTTGGAACCTGCTGCTGCCACAATAGGTCTAAAAGGTGGTTTATTCAAATGTTTATGTATTTTTGGTATGCCGAATATTACTGGAATTTTTGGAAACTTATTCAACAAAAAATCATACTCATCCCTTGTTATTCTCTGATCCATGAGATATTCATATAAATAGCTATCCAATCTACTATATGAAATATGTATTTCATTCTTTGAACATGAAGAATAGCTATCAACCTGAAATAAAATATTTTGCATATCATTAGTATAGTCTTCAGAATTGTACAATACCACCCCACCTCCTTTGTCAAGTGTCATAATTCTGATATTTTTATCCTCTCTCAAACTACTAAGTAGTTGTTTCTCCTTGGGGTTCATATTGGCAAACACCCTTCTTTTTTCCCCCCATATTTTATATAAATCCTCCTTAACTAATTTTTCATATGTTGTAACTAACGGATGTAGTGGGGGGTTGAATGTACTACTTCTTTTGACAGTACCACTCTGTACCTCAACATGTGTTTTATCTGAAAACATAATATTTAAATTTAACTTTCTAAAATATAACTGTAAATCCACCATCAGTTGACCTATATCAGGTATTTTAGTTGGTACAAATTTAAACCCTCTGGAAAATAATGAAAATAAATCCTTACTGACAGGAACATCTGAATAGTTATATATATTAAACCCATCCAAACTGTACTGAATACTATCCACACTTTGTATTTGAGTTTCAGAATCTACCATTTGTTGTGTCCGTAGGTTTGTTGTGCTGCCCTGCTGTAAGTTTTGTATACGCCTTGTCTGCGATTGGCTATTCTTTTTGAGCGTCTGGGTAATGGAAAATCCTGTGGGTCAACAAAACAGTCTGGCTCAAATTCCTTAAAACCGTCACCACTTGGTTCAAGAGTAAAATTAGAGCCCATTTTACTCGTACCTCTCTTTTCATTACCTGGATTATCAATATAGCCACTTTCTCTATCATTAAAAACAATTTATCAGTGGGATAAATGTGATGTAATTTATACTGTTTAATGTCCCTATCTAATTTATTGAGCTTCTTTTTAAAAATACTATCACATTTCTGGTCCACCCTAGAAATTATTTTACAAAACAGACTTTCATACTGATCAAACAATAAATCAGATATAATTTGTTCATGCAAAAAATTCACTTCATCATGTAACTTTTTTTCCATTTCCTCATATAGAGAAACAGTTTTACCTAATAATTCTAAACCCCATCGGTCAAACATATCTGTAAAACTCATAACAATATCAGCATCATAGTATATACCATAGGGAAATTTGAAAACTCTTAGCCCTTGTGGAACAAATTTTTGCTTAATGCATTCATTTAAATAACATACTTCCATTTGGCACATTTTAAATTTATACAGTTTTTTTTCAAAACTATATATCATGTCTCTAATAGAATGAAAATTAAACTGTTTATTTGCATTAGGTGCAGATACCCCTGTACTGCGCTTTAAATTTGAATCAGCAAAAACAAAATGTTTCTGAAATAAATTGCTGAAACATTCCTTCTTATTTCTAGTAGCTGTATGCTCATTGCACGAACGAGAGTCACTTCTTTTATCACCATTGAATGGTTCTCTGCACCCTGGCAGTATGTTGTTACTGCCAGGATCTATATCATGAAAATTATTGCCATTAGCATTAGCACAAACAGTACCTGTGTTGGAGCACTCTGTACAATGAATTCGCTTGTTGTTACAAAGTTCAGCCGGTGAAGACGCAATATCACCCTCAAAGTGAACCACACAGTTGTTATTATAAGGTTTTTTTAGAACGACCTGGTCCCACGCCATCTTCCGATGCAGAAGCACTGTTAGTGCAGCAAAAGGAACATCCTAGTCATTCCTCTTGATGGATTTGCGCCGTCGGGATGACATCATCGGTGTTCTTAAAGTGGCAATGCAATCCAGGAGGCTCTGAAACAAGTATATTATCTTTACCTATGACATCACCATTTTTAGAGTTGTAGGGAGGGAGAATGCAAACCGAATTTTTATTGCTATATTGTGAAAAAAGTTCAATTAACTTAGTTAATTCACCCTTTAGTTCAGCCACATCCTTTTTCAATGATACGATTTCAGACTGGTGAGAGTCCATAATAGGAGAAAGACTAAAGGGTTCCGGGGACCCCATAGCAACAAACACTGAAAAAAATACAAAGTCCAAAAGATAGTGTGAAGTGCTCAAAAACCAACCAAATCAAAAAATAGAGCACAATGTTGCGGGTCCACGGACGATTTATTATAAAAATCACATCCACAAACGTAGTAAAACGTAGTTAAAATCCACAATTGTTAACATCCACAATGGTTAAGTGCTTTCATCAAGTAGTTTGACTTCCTCAGAACACAATGACTAGTAAAATCCAAGTTTAAATACATGAATTCTAATTAATCAGAAATTCAAAATGCCCAATCATGTTCAATGATAATTCCCTCCTCATGAATATATATTCCCTCCTCATGAATATATAAATGCATGGTTATTTAAAAAAAAAGTATCAGACTCATCATAACCTACTCACCAAAAAAAAAACAAGAACAAGAAAATACACACACATAACATCTCATTTCAATAGAAAAAGTTATAATAAAAATATATACTACAATACACTAATATATTACTACACTGAGCCTGCCTTTTCTTTTAAGATAGGCATAATAGAGATATGCTCATTAAGCCCTGGGGGGTAATCAGCAGCCAATCGCAGTTGCCATAGTAATTCCTTTTTATACAACACATTTTGCCAATCCCCCCCTCTGGCTTCAATAGTGACAAATTCTAGTATAGCAAACTTGTAACACTGGAAATTACAACAAGTAACACTATGCTTAAACAATGCACTGGTGTCTTTTTTCATTTTTGATATCATATAGGTGTTTGTATATCCTATTTTTCAGTCTTCTCTCCGTCTTACCTACATAAAAGGAAGAACAGGAACAGCACTCTATTTGAACTGACCACAATGAGACCAAAATGAAACGTATCCATTTCATCTTGCCTTGCTCCAACAAGTAAATAGAGAACAGTAACTCTTCAGGCCATTAGGAAAATATAGTGAGATTAGTTAAATATCATTTTTTCTGTACCTGCCTGAATCTTTCCATCTGTGTTGTTTTTACATTTCTTGTGAATTGAATTCTGGTGTTTATTGTGAATAGATATTCAGTATTGTCATATTTATGTATTTTTTAATTAAATATATCTTAACCTTTCATTGTGGCTGGTCTTTTAGAAAATATTTTAACCTTTGAGAGCACTTGCATTTATTTAGTGGTAACTGTGGCTTCAGGCTCCTGAAAATCTTGTTGCTTGGTTGAACATTACCATTTGTACAAGTATTCATTTTTCTAAGTATAATTGGGAACCCTGGTAAGAGTCTTAGCATAGTGGGCTTTGTGGGGTGTTCTGGTGGCAGTATCTACATGGAGGTGGCATAATGGGTAAATCTGTGCCAACCTTTCCCAGGTGTGTGTGTATGTGTGTGTGTAAAAATCAAATCTCAAAGAGTGAGTGTGTGCAGAGGCACAAAACATTGATTTCACACAGAGGGTGGTGGAGGACTTGGCTTGGAGCACCTGGCTGAGGACTCAACTCTGAGTTGGTCAGTGTGGAGCCTTATTTAGAGCCTTGAGAGGAAGTCCGGCCTCAGGACTGGAATTGGCATTCGCTGTGTGATCTTAAGTGAAATTGTGCTCGGTGCAGGGAGATGCATCTGAAAATAATGTGTGTGTTGATTCTCTCAAAGTGAAAATTCCCCACTGGTGTCAGTGGTGAGGATTGAGGCTTCTTGATCACTGATCTAGAGGAGGGTATTCACACTGAGCATCTTGACAACCCCATTGGTCTAGTCATTTCCTTCAAATACCTTGGTATCTGGCTTGATACTGCACTGAACTTTCACCCTCACCTTGAACAAATACAGAAGAAAATTAATTCCTTCTTACTTTGTGCTATAATATTCCCCCTTTCCCTCCAGACCAGCCAGGAATACCATAGGAAATGGCATTCTACTAGCATGTCTTGAATATGAACTTCAACTGGTTGAATCAGCATCCAGAAAAAACTTGTAAACCATCAAAATATAAACAACTCTATTTGCCATTTTGTTATGCTCTCAACTAGAAATGAGCATCATTACATCATGCTTAATAAAGCCAATTGACTTCCTGTCCAACAGCATCTAAACCTGCTTCTTGGATCACAGCTCTGTAAGCTCCACAAAGAATATTTCTGTCCTTCCTTTTGTCTCCGACCTCTTCAGAACAGCTCTTCCAGTTGCAATCTAAAAAGCCTTAACTGCTTTGTTCCACTTCTTCAGTGTCCCAGTATCAGACTCATTGCACTAATGACACCTTCTATGTCCTAGGCCCCAGACTCTGGGAATCCCTCCCTATTAATCTTATAGACTTCACATTATAACCATAATTTTGTGCTCATCTTAAAGATCAACTCAAGTCTAAGTCATTTTGCAAATGCTTTCCATTTGGACACATTCACTGCTCCTTCACTGACTACTTCACCGGTCAGACACCTTTGTTTTCCTCACATAATTTCCCTATATTAATATGTGACATCTCTTCCCAAGTGTATATATAGCATATACTTAATTTCTGCGAGCATGTACCTTACTTTTGCTGTCTTTAATACTTTGTGGTCTATCTTCATTATTTCACTCTCTTCTGTTTCTACCCTGCTTACTCTAACCATTCATTCCTAATACTCGCTGTACTGTGTATTTGTTATTATCATGATTATTGATTCATTGTCATATTCAGACATTTTGTTTATGTTCATAATACTCCTTGTTAGCTTATTTGTCTACTGTCATCTATATTTCTGAAGCGTGAGACTGAAATAGGTCCATCTACATCAGTGCTCTAACCCATTTGCCAGATTAAATGAATAAATAAATAAATGTCCCTACGGTGAACTTATGCATTGTTGTAAGCATGGACTCATGAGTGCATTGATATCTTTCCATTCATCTGTGTACATACATGCATTGCAAGGCAGCAGTAATGTTCTTTAGCCTCCACTAGCAAGAAGCATTGAGCTGCAGAAACTCACTCCCTCCCACTGAATTAAGTAAACTGGGCATAAACCACTTAAGCCTACCACTGTAACATTGTACAGCTACTCAGGTTACTAGCAGTTCCTCTGTCATCTGCATTTCAGGTGGATGCCCTGTCTATACACAAATAGGCTCACTTTTTAAAGCCAATCAGAAGAATCTTTGTGATTCTATTACATAACCTCCATATGCACTACAACCCTCCTAAACTTTATGAACTCAGCACAGGGCAAGGAAAGTAGTTCCCACTTATAACACATGGTTTTTCTCATGTTTTCATTTTTTTTTTTTGTGAATGGGCTTCCCTTTGGCTGTATGTACAGTAATATCCAAAGATACATTTTCAACATAAGGCTTAAACTGTAACTCATCACAATACTGGATAAATGTGCCACACAATCTTTCAGTTCATAGATGTCAGATTTAGAAATCAAAACCACCAAAGACTGCAAATAGATCAAAACTCACATAAAAAACAGTGACAAGAAATTATGAGTGTAAACATACTCTTTTTCAAAATTAGTCATAGATACATTTGCATAAGCTGAAATAAAGATGCACCCAAGACACTCCTCATATACATCTATATCTATATCTATATATTCATCTAATCTACATCTATCTATATATCTATATCTATGTATACACACACACATATATATATATATATATATATATATATATATATATATATATATGTGTGTGTGTGTGTGTGTATTTGTACATGTGTGCATATACAGTCTGCATGTGTGTATATATACAGTCTGTCTGTATTTATCTACATACAAACGTATTTATATATCTGTGTGTGTGCAGACTACTACACAAGAACTAAATCTCACATTACCAAAGACAAGAAAACTGAAAAAAGAACTCCGAAATGCCATTTAAATGAATGATAATATAGCAAATAGGTTTACCATGGTAAGAAACCAGTGGGTCAGCAACTAACGGAAAATACACCATACCATCTCCAACCTACCTAAGTGGAGGGATATGCCCCTCACCCCCCCTTACTAAATATACCAACTTCGGGATCGCACTACAGTGGTTAAAAGGGTAAATCTCCCATAGTTGGCCCAGTGGTAACTTGCCATGAGAAACTTGTCGGCTATGTGGTCATTCATTTAAATGAAGTATCATAGTTGTCATCTCAGTCTTCTAGTTTTCGGTAATGTGAGATTTCGTTCATTTGAAAAAAAAAATATATAGATATATATATATATATATATGTGTGTGTGTGTGTGTGCGTGTGTGTGAGAGTGTGTGTATATAACCATTATCTTTTCAAATTCCAGTGCTTAGGTTTGAAAGATGAGAAATATTTTGGTAAAGGCAACAGATGTCCTTAAATCCTGACCTCCCCATCTCCCTCCCTGCTCCAAAGCAGTCAGTCACCACTGATGCTTCAGACTTTGCTTGGGGAGCAGTTTCAGGAGGGATAAAAGTGCAAGGAATGTAGAAAAATGAGCTCTTAAATATCAGAGAGATGCTTGGCTGATCAAGGCTCTCAGCTCTCTAGACCATCTTTGGTCCCTGGGTCCTCTTCAAGTGGCTACACAGAATTCCACAATCATGTGGTACATTAACAAGTAAGGGGGAACCTGGTTGCATCCTCTTTTCAGATGAATTGTATTAGTTTGGGATATAGCTTCACAGTACAATCTTACCCTTCAGGTAACCTACATTCGGTCAGAGAAAAACTGTGTGGCAGACAAGTACAGCTGGACCAGGACAGCCCTTCACAGATGGAAACTAGATCAAGAGGCTTTTCCAGATTTAATCCCTCTGTGGGGGAGTTCCTCAAGTAGACCTCTTTGCCTCCATTATTAACAATCAACTGGCAGTATGTTGTTCCAGGACTGCCGACAAGGCCTGGAAGACATATGTCTTTTCTTTTCCTTGGACTCTTTCCACTAATATCCAGGGTAAGATTCAGAAGGAATTCCACATGATCATTGCCATGATTCTGTTCTGTCCCAGGCAACAGTGATTCTCCCTTATTTTGGAAATGGCCAAAAGCAATTACCACAAGCTTCCTCACAGACAGGATCTACTCACAAAAGAAGAGGGTTTATTTGATACATCCCAACATCAATTTCAGTTAACTGCCTGGAGGATAGGGTCTTAATTCCTTTGCGGCACCGGTTTACTGAGGACATGCAATAGGTACTAATGGAGACAAGAAAGCCTGGCTACTAGAAAATCAAATATTAGCAAACAGAAAAGGTTTTCTAATTGGTGCCAACAACTTAACCAGCACTCATTCAGAGGTAGTTGTAATCTGTTTCTAAAATATTTGTATCAGTTTCTATCCAATGTCCTTTCTTATTCTTTTGTCAAGGTTCATTTATCAGACATTTCAGCATGTCTGCCCATGGATCCTCCTCTTTCAATGCACTCTCATGACAAAATGCTCTTAAAAAGGTTTTGCACAACAGGCCTCCAAGGAAACTGTTGGTCCCACCTTGAGATATTAATTTTGTGTTAGAGAAGCTAACCCTTCGTCCATTTGGACCAATTAATCTGACTGACTTGAGTCTCCTAAAATGGAATACAGATTTCCTGATTGCTCTGCCCACTGGAAGAAGGCATTTGAGCAACAAGCTATTGTGATGAGCCAGCCCTACCTCATTTCCATAGGGACATGATTTCTTTGAGAGCTGATTTTTCTAATATGGCTAAAGTGGGTTCTGAGATTATTTTAAGCCAAACTATCCATCTCTCCATTTTCCTGAACCTAACATTGAAGAAAAAAGGTAGTGTATATGTTTAATTCCACAGACAACTCAGGTACTAATCTTTCAGATGTTCAAATCCATTGATCATTTCTTGTGAAGACAAGAAGAAAAGACATCTTGTGTCAAAACAGACTGCTTTCCAAATTGTTGTCTAAGGCTATTATCTTTTGTTATTCTCAACATAACAACACTATTCTAGGCAGGGTCAAGGCCTACTCTACCAGGGTTTTGGCTTTATCTATGGATTTTAAAAGAGATGGATTCTAGATGCATTCTAGAAGCTGCAAACTTTCACAAAGCACTATATGCTTGATTCCTTCTCTAGGTCCATATCAAGTTTTGCTTAGACCATGTTCCAGGTTCTCCTGAACTCTTCACCTTCCACCTCCCAGATGTAGTTAGCTAAGGTAATCTACCCATATAGCTAAGGCTACTGCAGCAGTGATCAGTATGATGCACACAGTACAGTTGTATAAGTAAAACATACCATAACAGTAGATGCTTGAATGATCAGTGCTGCAGTAGTTGCACCCTCTCTCCACCCCTTTGTTTTTCAGTGTATTTATTTCCAGCATGGGGGCATTTATTTTTTTGTAGCATTATCCTTTAAGGCTCAGCCTTCCTATCACTGTTAGCAGGAAAGCACTGAAGGGCTTTGCATACAACATTGTCTCCCAGTCAGCTAAGCCTGAGTTGTCTGACAATTTGTGTACATGGAATGTGCCCTGACATTTTGGAATCTGGACAGCTGTCATATTTGGGTCTACATTCGGCTACCAAAAAGGATAAAAATTGAATGGCTAAATTTTGAACTAGACAGAGTGAAATGAAAAATTAGTGAGCAACAAAAACTTCAAAAATAAATGCATCAAATTGCCACAGTCAGCCAACATCCAAACACAACCAACCAATGTGGGGGGATGCACCCCCACACCCCCCTAACTATATACGCCAACTATGAGATTGCACTACAGTGGGGAATAGAGCAAATTTAAAAGAATTCCCTTCACTTACCTTATGCATTGCATTACTTACTGGTTGCTAGCCAGCTATGACCATTCAATGCATTTCTTTTCAATGTTCTCATTGTTTGCTAATTTTCCATTTCTCTGCATTCTGTTCAAAATGGAGCCATTCCAGTTTTATCCTTTTCAGTAGCCTAACACAGACCCATTATATCCTTGGCCAGATATAAGTCATGTAGCTAATACCGTACCAGTGATCATTCAAACATCTACTGGTATGCTAAGTTTTACTTACACAGCTGTACTTTCCTACATGTTTTTCTCTAAATAGTAGTACATCAGCACAGTTTCATGTTCTGCAAACAGCTCTGATCAGGTCTCTCAGATCATAACAATCTACTTTTATATCCTTTATATGGATGTTAAGATACATCTGACAGGCTTCACTTACATAATGAATTTCTTAATATCCATGTCTCAAAGACATAACAAGTTCATTATAGCTGCAGCTGAGGGATAATCTATTTAAATACTGCTGAGCATTTAGAAATTACTCTAGCGTTACTTTTGTCTGAAGCATTGAAAATATTATTTCAGACAGTGTCAGTGGCACAACAGGTGGCATACTCACTTTTGATACTGAAGGCAGAGGTTTCAATTCTCACACCAGCAGAGTGGTGCTGGCACTGCAGCATAGCCTAAGTAGGATGCTGCATTCCTGAGTGTGACATCCTTCAGATGAGATGTTGAACAAAGGCCCCATCTGGTTGGAGTATTGATAGCTCAAATGGATCTTAAAGGTCCCACGGCACCTATCAAAAATGTAGGGGCCCTTTATTTATATACAAAATAACTCTTATTTACAAAATATTTACATATTTCCAAATATTTACATATGTACAAATATACAGACATACAAATCTGTTTATACATATTCACAATTTGCTTTACACTCATGCTAAACGTTCATCCCTAACAGTCCCACTCTCCTTTTTCCTTAACTGCTATCTGGTTTTACTTAATATTGCTGCTTCTTCTTCTTCTTCTTCTTCTTTCAGCTTTTCCCATTTAAGGGTCGCCACAGCTGATCATCTGTCCGCTCATGATTGGCAGTGGAGTTTTACGGTGTCGAGTTGCCAGCCTGGCACCCAATCTTCCTCAGAAGGCACACACTTACACGCACACACATGTACACACTCACACCTAGGACCAGTTTAGAGTGTCCAATTCACCTACTGCATGTCTTTGGGATGTGGGAGGAAACCGGATCAGCTGGAGGAAATCCATGCGACCACAGGGAGGACATGCAGTCTCCACACAGAAGGCATTCCAGCCGAGAATCAAACAGGAGAACCTATTGCTGTGAGGCAGCAACGCTAACCGCTACACCACCGTGCCCACCCCTTTACTTAATATTGCTGCTAAAATCCATTTATTATTGAACAGAATTTTATTTAGTCTTTCATTCCATATAACCCATATAACATAGAATAATTTCTATTCTATTTATAACATATTCTTTACTTATGTTCTCATAATATCCATATTTAATCATATCCATATTTATTTTATCAACTTTCTTTTTATATTTTCAAAAAGGTAGTCTTTACATAGTTTTCCCCATATTTTTTTACTCTTTTACATTTTTCTTTTCATATGGCCTATATCCCTTTACTAACAATTTATCTATTACCAGTCTCCAAATCCAAAAAAAATAAAAAATAAAAAAATTTAATTTGCTTTTACTGTATTTGTCATTCTTCCTACTTTATTTTGCTTTTCTTAAAAGTACTCAATTTATTTATTCTGCTGCATTTATTACTGCTTGGTAGTAGCCTGATTAAATTGTAACTGTTATTCTAAGTATTTTGCTTTATGTACTTGGGCTTCATACAGGCTGTTTTACATTAAGAAGGTTTGTGGTTTGCACTGTTGTGGCAGGACAGGTAGCTTACATCCTTCTACGCTGGGAATTGCTGATTGAAGGCCCAGTGTCTGCTATTCTAAAAGTATATTAGTTCTGGCGAAAGCACTTGGGCTTCAGGTCAGTTATTCTACATTAAGAAGGCTTGTGGTCTGCACTCTTGTGGGAGGTGAAGGTGGATTCTACCCTTTTGAGCTGGGAATATCAGGTCACAGGCTTATTGTGCCTGCTTATTTGAACTGTTTTGTTCTGAAATTGGTGCGGCTTGTTGCTGTAGCATAGACCAGATTCAGGCCTGCTGAATGTAGCTTTGTTTGTATAACTTGAGCACTGATCCAGGCCATCTTTTCTGGAGAAGTTTCCCCTGCAACCTAGTAAGCAGGGGTGTGCAGTTAGAACATGTCTGTTTGAAGACTGCTGGAACTGGGCTCAGTTTTGAGCTTTTTTCTGGTTAATTGGGTAACTTGTTTAAATCAGTTTGCTCATTTTCTATTGTTTTAGATATATATATATATATATATATATATATATATATATATATATATATATATATATGTATATACTGCGGTGGTGGTGCTGCAGTAGCGTTGTCACCTCACAGTAAGACGTTGTCCCATTCGATTCTCAGCTAGAGCGTCTTCTGTGTAGAGGCATACGTCAATGGGGCGTGCCTTCGTTGAAGGTTGTGAGTCAGGGCTGGTAACCTGGTATGTAAAAATCTACTACCAATCATTAGCGGACAGGAGTTCCGCTGTGGCGACCCCTAACCGGGAAAAACCGAAAGAAGACCATATATATATATATATATATATATATATATATATATATAAATTGTACTTTATTCATCTGCATTACTGTATTTGTGTTTCTTCCTACTTTATTACTAGTGGCATTGACTACAACTCTGATCTGCGATATATAACAATAAGTATCCTTTTCTGTGCATTTAAAGTGTTTTTTGAGTGTATCTGCTTTATTTTCTAAAAAAAAAAAAGGTATATATATACATATATATATATATATATATATATATATATATACTTGTTTCCCGCCTTTCTAAGCTAGTTTAGTCCAGTTTTCAGGTTAGTGCTGAATTCAGGGCTGTGTTACAAATCTCTGTGTTTGCCCATACCTTACTTGGATAGAAGGAAGTTCTCTGTTCACCTGTGAGAGAGGGGAGCTTTGAGCAGCCTGTCTGTCCCTTGAGGAGTGGTGTCAGCCCAGAAATTAGTAGTTTATTGGCCATTTTGGGCTAATTTCTAACGCTTTAATTTCCCTGCTTTAATTACCATATTTGCCCAGTTTTGCGCAGTGGCCAGCGCTGGTTAGCTAGGGTAAAACTATTCCCGGCTCCACAAAGTCTCCTCTTCAATTTTTCCCTTGGAACTAGACAAACTTTCAACTTAAGCACTCAAACCACTCATTTCTCAGCCTGGCACTTACTTAAAACTTATAGCAAGCACTTATAAATCATAGCACTAGACCCTCCTGTACTGTAGAGAAGGACAAGGCTCTCTATTCAACCTACCAGCCATCCAGTAAAACAGTTCACTGTACCTATCCAGGCATGTCCAAAGGGCAGTTTCAGGTGTATTCTCCATTCCAACTGGTGAATCTGGGCATTTTAAGGCAATGTCGCAACTGCCTCATGTGCACAGACAACCCCCTCCCCCTACCACCAAACACTAATACATGCGAGAGATGCAATTATACAGCCAAACTGGAGGCTAAGCTCTCTCAACCCAAGACTAGATGAAACAGTCAAGAGGAGAAGGGAAGTACTTGCATCACACCACCAGTCTCACAAAAACCCATTAAAGCAGCACTGGAAAAAAACACACATAAATACATAAAAACATACTCGGAGGCTCTAAATAAAAATCTGTAAAACCAACAGAGACCTCCAAAGCAAACATCCAAGCAACCTCCATCCCCCAACACAAACCATGAAACACATACTTCACAAAACCAGTGTGCCATGCAATCACAGCCCTTAAGGCAAAATAACATACCCAACATATTAGTAATAGGTGACTCTATAGTCAGGCACAGTGACGTCCTACTCACTAGGCTGAATAAGGCGAAGGTTACTGTTAGCTGCTTGTCAGGTGCCAGGATCCACCACATAACACAAGCACTCAGGTCACTACAGAACAAGTACAAATATGACTCTGTCATTGTCAATGTTGGTGTGAATGACTTGAGCCATACCTCTCTGGACTACATGAAAAGAGACATGGAAGAGCTCTCTGATCACATAGCCCAGGCTGGTATGACCCTGACCCTGAAGAGCATCCTGCCCTCACCAAGAATGATACCACGGTATAAAGGAAAAATTCTCAATTTCAACAATTGTCTACTTTTCTGGTGCCATTCAAGGGGATCCAGTGTCTGTCCGCCTGAGATGACATGCTCGACAAGTCAACACTGCTCCACAATACTGGCCAAGGCTCTTGCCACCCCCATAGTGCCTTTTTTAGGCAAGGCTCAAAAGACAAACCTACCGCCGTAAATAGCACAAGTAACAAAAATTGAGGGTAGTGCTACTCAATGCCAGAAGTCTGAACCTCAAAATGCATGCACTCGAGGCACTCCTCAGTATGGAGAAAATTGATATATGTGCAGTAACAGAAACCTGGTTTAAGGCTTCAGAGAGCACCCCAGCACTACCAGGCTACAAAGCATACCATACATATCAGCCACGGAACCCAAACTGAAATACAAAAGGCAGGGACGTATCCATATTCATCAAGGATACCCACACCTCCAGGTTAGTGGCACAGCACGATGCTTCAGAGATCATCCACATGCAATTAACAATGGGCAAAACTGCAATTCAAATTGTAGCTTGTTACAGATCACCCATCATGTCTCAGGACCCCCAGTCCACGTTTCTGGAAACACTGGGAAACATAAAGGTCCTACCAAACACCCTAATATTGGGTGATTTCAATTATCCAAACATTAACTGGAAGAACTACTCAAGTACTAACTCCCTTGTCTAACATTTCCTAGAATTTATAAACTCAAACACCCTACTTCAACTGGTCAACACTCCCACCAGAGGGGACAACATATTGAACCTGGTCATCACCAACATGGGCGACCAGTGTTCCACACCGGAGGTCAACCCCTCACTTGTTAGATCTGACCATAAACAAATCACTTTGGATATCCACATTCCGCCCCCACCCCCGGACAAGAAAACCACCGTGAAAAACTTTTCAAAAGCAAACTTCATGTTACTTAAGACCAAGGTGGAAAGTTTCAAAGCCCCCATGCTGAAGGATAACGCTGTCCAAGCTGCAAAAATCTTTACTAATGCATTCTACGGGCACCTACAAGAATGCATGGATCATGCCATCCCAAGCAAAACCAAGACTCACTCCTCCAAGAAAAGATAACCAGTCTGGTGGACTCCTGCCATAAATAAGCTATACAATAGAAGGAAACTAGTACAGAAAAGAGTAAAATCCCAAGAAGGGAAGACATCCCTGATCAGTATCAGCACAAAACTACGATCCCTCATAAAATCATCCAAGGCGAGCTTTGAAAGAAAAATTGACAAGGACTCCAAAGATAACCACAAGGCATTCTTTAGCTATGTCAAGAATCTAAGTGGCAATGCTCAGATCTGCTCTGAGTTAGTGCAGAATGGCACAAAATACACTGAACCGACCGATATCGCCAACATCCTGGCAGACAGGTTCAGCGCAAAGTTCACCTTCCTCTAACCCCCAAGAGGGCCCATAACCATACTAGAAGAATGTAGAGTCCCTGAAATCACAGACACTCAGGTTAAAACAGCCCTCTCCAAAGCCAAAAATACAGCATCAATGG
This sequence comes from Protopterus annectens, assembly GCF_019279795.1. Lineage (NCBI taxonomy): Eukaryota > Metazoa > Chordata > Ceratodontiformes > Protopteridae > Protopterus > Protopterus annectens. The sequence goes on along the minus strand of NC_056729.1, from coordinate 827,042,112 downwards.
GAACAGACGGTGTCCCAGGCTGTGTCCTACACGAGCTCAAAGATGAACTAACCCCTCACCTAAACACACTGTTCAAACTCAGCCTTTGCACAGGCTACGTACCCGGCATATACTTCTCAGAGGTACAGGCAAGTACACAGCAGCAGTTATTCCACTCCACAAAGGTGGAGCCACAACAGACCCTGGGAACTATCACCCTATAAGCCTGACTAGCTTGGTCTGCAAGGCTATGGAGCGCATCATCATGGAACTCATTAACAGAAACATTGGGAACCTCCAAACACTAGACCCTACCCAGTTTGGCTTTGTTAAGGGCAGATCATGCCTCCTGAACCTGGTGGACTTCTTTGAGACAGTTACCAAGGCTATAGATGAGGGAAAGGTGGTACACACAGCCCACCTAGACCTCGCAAAGGCCTTCAACACCATTCTCCATTCTGGTATTATAGACAAGCCCACCAGCCTGAACATAAACCCCTACGTCACAAGATGGGTTGCCAACTGGCTCACAGACAGAACCCACATGGTGAGAGTTGCGGGAGCTAGGTCTGACTCTAAATCTATTACAAGTGGTGTTCCCCAGGGCTCAGTCCTAGGACCCCTCCTGTTTGGCATATACTTCTCAGAGGTACAGGCAAGTACACGAGGACTATGGCTGACCAAGTTCGCAGACAACTGCAAACTAGGGGCTATAATTGACTCTCCGGCTGACACAGACATCCACCAAAAGGGTCTCACTGAGACGGATACCTGGTGTCAAAATCATGGCCTCAAGCTAAATGCCAAAAAGTGCATAGTCACTCTCTTTGGAAAAAAACAAAGTACCCACAAACTACCACATAGAGGGTAGTCCCCTAAATACAGAAGACATAATAAGGGATCTGGGGACCCAAGTAGTAATCTCAACTTTGATAATCACATTGCCAAAGTGGTTAGAAAATCCTTCTATGTGGCCCACCTAATCACAAAAGGGTTCGCATCCAGATCAAAAGAGGTCATTGTACCCCTCTACTCATCACTCATCAAACCCATCATAGAATACAATGCCCCATTTGAGATGTACCTTACAAGACACCTGCAACAGCTGGAAAGACCACAGAGGATCACTGGCCTCAAACAGATGCTCTATGTAGCTCGACTGAAGAAATTACAGCTGCACTCGGTTGCATACCGCCTACTCAGAGGTGATCTCTGCCTGACATATAAGGGCATGTCCAACCCAGAATTGATGGACATGCTCCACCTAAAGAAAACTTTATCCCTAAGAGCCACACACTCTAAGGATCTAAACCTCACCACAACAATAAATAGGACGTGCTGGAGGGATAGATTCTTGTCCCAGAGACTTCCCATGCTTTGGAACAAGATCCCAATCTACATCAGGCAGAGCTCCTCGCTAACACTCTTCAAAAGAAAACTTGATGAGTGGATGGGAAACAGAAAGTTTACCTCGGGGATCACTTCAGTGGCTCTGCTGGACAGAGGCACAGGGAACTGATCTAAGGGTGCAGCGAAAGCCAACACATTCTGGCCAGGCTTATAAATGCCTTCAGGAAGATAGCCTAGTACTTACCTATGAACCTATGAACCATGAAAAATCTTGACATTCTACTTTCTGATGACACCATTTGCTTCTTATTTTTGTAGCTTTGATTTTTTTTAATCTGTTGTTTTTCCCCTATGATTTTACATAGCAGTGTGTTATCATTTCATTCTTACTCCTTACTTTTCTATCTTTTTATATCATTTCCACAAAAATATTTTTTTGGTAACAATGTATTAATTCATTTATACACTATTTTTCTCTTTTACTATTTTTTACTCTACCCCAAAAAGTTATCATACCTATATTATACAGTTTTACTACTAATCTCTCATCTTTTTCATTTATCCACTTTAACACTTTGTACAAATTTAATAAAGCAGTGTATATCACTGGGTTTATTAACCTAAACTTCCTTATTTTTTATTTACATAAAAACTCCTCTTTTTACTGGATTTATTCTTGAACCCAGTTGCGTAACTACGAGAGGTGAAGTGAGGCAATTGCCTCAGGGTGCCAAGAGGCAGGGGGCACTTTGGGCAGGGCATTTAATTTAAAAAAATATATATTTTTTTAGGGCGTTCTTCTTTAAGAAGTGTAGTCGCGGGCCGTGGGCGTGCTGACATCATCGCACGCAGTGCAGCACTTATTTTCAAGCTTGCGAGCGGGAACCAAAACGGACAGTTTAGAGGACTACTTGCAAGCAAGCAGTTCAGTTTAGTCGAGGACTACTTGCGAGCAGGAACTGAAACGGACGGACGGACGGACGGACGGAAGATGGGATTTCAGAGTGAGTAATGTGTGGAAGATGGGATTTCAGAGTGAGAGGTGTGTGTGTGGGATTTCAGAGTGAGAGGTGTGTGTGTGTGATTTCAGAGTGAGAGGTGTGTGTGTGGGATTTTCAGAGTGAGAGGTGTGTGTGTGTGGGATTTTAGAGTGAGAGGTGTGTGTGTGGGATTTTAGAGTGAGAGGTGTGTGTGTGGGATTTCAGAGTGAGAGCTGTGTGTGTGGGATTTCAGAGTGGGAGGTGTGTGTGTGGGATTTCAGAGTGAGAGGTGTGTGTGTGGGATTTCAGAGTGGGAGAGAAGGGAGTCTTGATGCCTAAACCAACACTGGAAGAGCCTACTACTGGCATTTTCAAGAGGACTGTCCACAACTAGATGTCTTTACGTATAAGGGTTACATCCCTACTAAGGACATCCATATAATTCCAATGGTATTAGGAGCAATTGGGTTCGTAGAAAAAGAATTTCAAGTCCTATTAAATTATGTCACCAGTATAGGTAAACCCATATGAACTACAGAAGGAGGCAATTTTGAGTATATTGCAGGTGTTGAAAATGGCACCATTGGCAAACATTTAAAAACTGAAACAAAACTGATTTCATGAACATCACTGCCCTGAGTTGGAGATGGAGTCTATCCTTGCCATGGTACTAACATACTCCACATTTGGAAAATTAGAAAAAAGGAAAATGTTTGTTAAACTGTATTAAACATTGACATAATTAATGCACTTCATTCTTCTGAAAAGTTTCTGTAAGACAGTTGTCTACTGAAATTTAGAAAACATATTCCTGTTGCTGTTTGTAAGCACAGAGCTGCTTATAAAATGTTTGTGGGACTGCGCACAAGTTAAATTTAGGGATAGTTAGCTTTCCACTTCACACATTGGTTCATAGAGGTTATTTGCAGGCACAGATTTCACTGCTAAGAGCTGTCTAATTTATTATTTGACTTGTTTAAAAGGAATAGTTCTTCTGTGTAGTTGTATTTTTTCTTGTTTAACTCTGTGAAAGTTCTGACAGTTCAAAGTGGTGGTTTTCATGTAGAATGCATGTATCAGTTAAATGGGTGACTAGTTCAAGGGGAACTTGTAATTGCTTGGGCAGATTTAGTTGCATGGACTGAGCAGATGATTCATTGCTTCTTGTAGCTGGTATTGTTGAGATATTATGTGAATGGTACTATGTATTCTTTTAGGCAATGTGCTTCGATGGCCTATGTGGCTGACATGAAATGCTTGTGTTTGAGTACCATTTGTTTCAGGGGATTTTACTAGAGAAGTGTTATGCAGTCAACTCTTTCTGGCTTGTTGGTGGCTTTTGTGAGACATACCTTTTGAGTATTGCAGTGATGAGCAATTTCTGTTCTTGGCTGTCATGTCAGGTTGTTGTTTCCCTGTTTTAAAGGCAACATTTGAATAATTGGTACCAAATTGCTAGAATACGTAGCAGTTTGGAAGATTTGATGAAAAAATATATACTGTTAGTACATTTGGTGTAGACATTTTCTTTCCTTTCTAAACTATGATCTATTCCTTATGCTAAATACTACTGGGTGACTGCAAGGATTTCATGATGGATGTGTATGCTTTCTGAGTTTAGTAACTAACTGACTAATTTTGCTGCAGAAAACTTGTTTAGAGGGTCAGCCTGATGGGGACCTGTGGCTAAAGACCAATATGTAGACTTTGGTGCAAAGTTATTGATTACTTTTATTGTCTTTGTGTGTTGTATGTGAACATGATGTGGCAGTCATCTTGGTTGTTGTTGAACGCCTTTACGTTTTTGGTAATCAACACAATGTGCCAAGAAACTGATTAGACTCTCTTGGCTCCAAAATAAAACACAACTGTAGTGCTCTCTTTACCATGGTGAGTGCTTGATGTTTTGCCCACAACACTGTCTTCTTGAGTATGTTGAACACTGGCGTAACTACGAGAGGCAAAGTGAGGCAATTGTGTGTGTGGGATTTCAGAGTGAGAGAGGTGTGTGTGTGGGATTTCAGAGTGAGAGGTGTGTGTGTGGGATTTCAGAGTGAGAGGTGTGTGTGTGGGATTTCAGAGTGAGAGGTGTGTGTGTGGGATTTCAGAGTGAGAGGTGTGTGTGTGTGTGTGTGTGTGGGATTTCAGAGTGAGAGGGCCCCATATATAGATATATATATATATATATATATATATATATATATATATATATATATTAATGTACAGATATTTGTATTTGTGTGTAGTGCTTTTTGGCAGAGAAAGGTACAGATGAAATTATTGTAGAAGTTACAGAGTGATACAATATATAAATGTGGTATCTGGTTTCAAATTCTTCTATGATTATTTAATTGCACTGAATGGCAATACATTGATATTGCAGTCAGTATTCAAAGTTTCAAGCTTCAGATTAGGTCTATTTGTTGCCATATACATTAATCAAGTTGTAAAATCTTCATTTTGTGCTAATATGAGAATAAGAAAGTGGTCATTACTAAATACATCTACACCTAACACTGTGGCTGGATGAACTGTGCATTTTTGTGAAAATGGTAGGGTTTGCTGTACTATGGCAAAATCCATGAAAGCCATTTTGTTTTGTTGTAGGTGAACATTCTGCTTGTTTAGTGGTGGTGTATGTTTGGGATTTCAGAGTGAGAGGTGTGTGTGTGTGAGAGAGATGTGTGTGTGTGTGTGTGTGTGTGTGTGTGTGGGATTTCAGAGTGAGAGGTGTGTGTGTGTGTGTGTGTGTGTGTGTGTGTGTGTGTGTGTGTGTGTGTGTGTGTGTGTCTGGAGTGTTTCTCCCTGGGCCTCTGCTAAAAATCAGCTTTTGTTCCAAGTCAGACTTTCCTGGTTAACAAATGTTAAAAAAAAAATGACACTCATTTGAATATCATACTTCATATTCTTCAGAAAGTGCATGGTAACACAAAAGCTTTTATTCTAGCAATTTTCTAAGTGTATAAGATGGATATTTGAAATTTATCCCTATCTTTGGGACTGTATTCCCCCTGTTACTGGCTTCATCCAGGTTTTGTGCTAAGGTTGAGAGCTATGGTAAGAACTGAATTCACTGAATATGTTTGGGGGCTATATTCCCCCATTACTGGCTTTGTCCGGGTGTTTTTTGCTAACAAGTTGAGAGCTGTGGTGAGAACTGAATTCACTGAATGTTTGGGGGCTATATTTGATGCTGAAGGCTGTGGGTTCTACTCCCTCAGTAGGTAGATGCATTGCTGATACTGTACTGTGTTGTAAAGGGGGTGGATGCTGCAGTCCTTTTAGGTAAAGATACCTAGTAACTATGAACCTGTTATCAGTTTGCTATCCATTCCCTATTGCAGTATTACTAGCTTATGTTTTTAATGCATGCAACAAAGGCAATTTATTCTTCAAGGGCAACAGGCACTTTATTTGTAGATGAAACAATGACATATAAAGTTGTTTGCTAGCAGCAACCTCTTTATTAGTTACAGATTTCTTTAATGTGGATTTTACTACTTCAGAGATTGTGCATATTTACTGATACTGGTGGACTATAGAAGGCTGAGTAGACTTTTTATGATGGAAATGTTCTGAATTGGGCAGTTTTGTCATTGGTGTATGCATTTTGTTTCATTGTTTACTGGAAAAATGTTCAAAACAATACACTTAAAATGCCCTCTAACAACTGTACTATATTGTACAAGGAATATAATGTAATACAGTCAGGAAGGTGTATCAAAGAGCATGTGTATGTTTCATGTTCAAGGGGCCTATGATTTTGAAGACAGCCCAGAGTTAATATTTATCTGCCACTGGCAAAATGTATTTTCTTTGAATGTGGGTCAGCCTTCTTATGATATTTGTGCATCTGATAGCATCAACTCCATTATCCTTGCATTATATTTTATTTACAAGAGAGCAGAGGTGAGGTGACATAGTATATATCTGGGGGGGGGGTGCTTATCTTGCATCATCCAGCTTCTCTTCTACAGTGCACTATCACTGTCTCTACACAACAGAAAATGTCAGATGAGACACATGATTTCCTCATTCAGGTATATATATAGTGGTATGTTGCTCTAACTGTTTTGCACAGGGACCTTGGTAGTAAAATGCATGGTGGTAACACAGTATTTTTCTTTCAAAAAGCAGCTGATTTGGCATAGTGGTATGTTGCTCTGACTGCTTTGCATCCAGACAGAAGGATGAGTATGAATTCCTGCGATGGTGGCAAGAAAAAGCTTAGTGGCGCTCAGCGTAGAAAGCGAGAAAGACAGAAAGAGGTTGCAGAAAGTGAACTGCTGAAAAAAGTACCAAAACTGAGTGCATACTTTATTGCTCCACAAGCATCTTGTAGTGTGACTTTGGAACAGCGGGAAGAAGGACAACGGATAATGAACGAAGATATTCGGCAGCCAGAGGACGATCAGAAGAATGCCAGTACTCACTCTGAATCCAATGATGCCCTGAATGAACAAAATTTTCCTAAACATGAGGCTCAACTACCAGAATCAAGTGCATCGACAGAATTGCTACCGCCCTCTGCTGACCGAGCATATTTTGGAAGCAAGACATTAAGCGCTTTTGAAAAGAGATTTGTTGTGATGGGTGGTGCATTGCAGCCGCCTGGTCCATTCTCAAAACAGGCAGAAGGTCTTAATAAAGGCCGCAGCTTCCAGGAACATTTCTACACATGCAAAACGAAGTCTGGCTTGAGTTTCAGAAGAACATGATTGTCCTACAGCATGGCTGGTGACAAGTGCTACTGTATTCCATGTTGGCTGTTTGCATCACCGATAAGAACTGGTGATTCCTGGACTAACGGTACTTGTAACTGGAAGAATTTGCCGCGTTCCATACAGATACACACAAATTCAGCGACCCATGCAAAAGCTTGTCAAATTTTTACTAATTGGAAGAACAATGTCACTGTCGATGTCCTGACCGACAAACAGATTATGCAAGACCGTAAGTACTGGTGCTGTGTTCTGGATCGCATAGTGAATCTGATCATTACCATGTCAAAATGCAACATCGCATTTCGAGGTCACCGTGAAAACGACAGCGACACTGATGACGACCGGCCTGGCTCACGAGGATGTTTCCTGGAATTCATTCACTTAATTGCCAAGTACGATCCTGTTTTGGAAAACTTGCTGAAGCAGCCAAAAGGAACCACCAAGTACTTGAGCGGGTCAATTCAAAATGAAATCATTTACATTCTGGCAAGAGAGGTAAAGGAGCAGATCGTAGACAAAATGGCCGGCGCACCGTTTGTATGTCTTATAATGGATACAACAGTGGATTGCTCAAACTTGGATCAGTTGAGCAAAATATTTCGGTATGTGACTGTCAAAAAGAATGACGAAGGGAGGCCGGTAAGCTTGCATATCAAGGAATCGTTCTTGGGGTTCACCAGTGTTGAAAGCCAGAAGGGTCAAGATTTGGCATCCATAATTACAAAGGAAATCAAAAGTGTCACTGACCTGAAGAAGATTTGCGGTCAAGGATATGACGGAGCCGCCAACATGAGTGGTGCTAACAAGGGTGCCCAGTCTTTAATGAAGCAGAAAGCACCAAAGGCCCGTTATGTTCACTGCAGTGCTCATGCATTAAATTTGGTCATAAACTATGCTGTTAAGAATGTGAAGGACATTCAGAACTTTTCTGACATGCTGGAAAAGCTGTATGTATTCCTCAGTGCTATTAGCAGATGGAATCGCTTACAGAAAGATAGTAGCTGCTGCTCACTTACATTAAAGCGACTTTGTCCTACATGTTGGTCATCACGGAATCAAGCCTTGATAGCTCTTCGCAGCCGGTTTGTCGACATGCTGAAATTGTTGACTGTGTTGTCACTAACTGGCAAGGTCAGTAATGAGAAAGGCGAGGCATCATCGCTGAAGAAATATTTTGAACGCTTTTCGTCAATGATGAACATTGTTTTACTGTCACGCATTCTGGGACCACTAGACATTATCTCCAAGAAAATGCAGTCACAACAATCCGATGTCACATCTGTTTGCGTTCTGTTGGAATCACTACTGAAGAACCTGAGGGAACTTCGCAACAACTGGGAGACTGTTTTGTTCTCGACCAAGGAGCTAGCTCAAAGTTGGGGTATGCCATCCGAGTTTGACAGTTCAGAGATGGTTTCTCGTGCCAAGAAGTTTCACGATGAACTTTCAAATAACTGCAGACTGGAGTCAGCAGAACTGCATTATAAGGTCGAAGTGTTCAACAGAATCATCGACTACGCCATTGTCCAGATAACAACACAATTCAAGTCACTGCGAGATACTGACCAAGTCTTCACATGCTTGAAACCTATGACAATTACTGAAACGAATGATGATGAACTGCTGAAGATGTCGAAGAGTCTGATCATGGAGCACTCGGATGACATTTCAGATGAGCTGTCTGACCAACTGCTTCTGCTCAAAATGACTTTCAGTGTCACATTGTCAGCGCTGAAATCTATCAAGGACTTGGCCGAATTCATCTTGAGAACTCATTCAGAATCATCTTCCAGCATTCCGGATATAATCACTGCTTGTTTGCTGTATCTGACACTTCCTATGACAGTTGCCAGCACTGAAAGAAGTTTTTCGAAGTTGAAGTTGATAAAGACATTCTTGCGTAGTACAATGTCTGAGGTTCGACTTAGTTCTTTAGCCATTCTGTCGATTGAGAGCCGACGCCTGGAAGACGTGGACACTGACAAGATCATTGATAGTTTTGCTGATAACAAAGCCCGCAAGAAGTCATTCTAGGAGTAGGATTGAACAATGGAGGTACAATTCACATTCTGGTATCTATATAATGTACTGTTTTATAATTGTTTTTTTTTTACTTTTTGCTGAAATAGCACGTCTCCAGATTTCAGTGTTTTATGCCACTGTCATAGGTCAAGCAAACGTGACTATATGTGATTTATTTGGCTTCGGTCATCTCGATGGCTTGGGTTCCTAGGGGGGGGTGTTGGGGCGCCTAGGAAAAGGTTGCCTCAGGGCGCTTCTAATGTAGTTACGCCACTGCTTGAACCCCATATAAATCAAACATTTATCTACAATAATTCCTTTTCAACTACTTTTGGCAACATAAATACACTTGCTAAATATGCTATTTTTCCCATCAGAACTGAATTTGTCCTTTTTACTGAACCATACCCCTGGATTCAGCAAGTCCTGTACAGTGTGCAGAGCTAGTGCAGGAGCTCCAGCAGGCAATACGTCTGCCGTGTGATCCAGGAATAAGATGTAGTGATATGCACGAGTGCTCCTGAACTAGTCCTGCAAGGACGCAGCTACTGTATGCAAATTACCCAATTTGCAGGTGAAATCCATGCAAATAAGGTGAATTTGCAATCCAGGAAGCTGGCCGTGCAGAACTAGTGTAATCTGCAGAAATGTACTTGGTTAGTAACCGAGTACATTTCAGCAAACTACAAAGCGGAGCCATGACAGCTCCAAATAAAGGGTCAATATTATGTAGAAAGCATGCCAATGGCCAAATATATGGCCATTGGCATGGAAAACAGTTGCAAAAATAAAAAAATTAACTTTTATTTTTTTTAGCCGTTCTCGGCTGTTTAAGCGTAGGGCAGCGGTAAGCAAACAGGATCAGGCAAAAAAGAAAAAAAAAACATAAAATAAGCATTCTAACCAAAATCATTATTTTGCCATTATACTCAATGGCAGGCAGAAGACAACATGGCCAGTGAATAGTGGTTGCTAAGAGGGGAGGCTCAGTGTGGGACCTGTAAATATGCATCAGCAGGCAATCCTATGCAAATGAGGGGAATGATGATGAATCCCAGATTTCCCCTTAATGCTAGTCAGCACTCAACAGTGTAAGTGCAGTAATTAGCTTGGAGAAAGTCTAGGAGTTATCTGACATCATAGGGGGAGTGTCAGGCATACTGTAAGCAGATTGGAGCCCTATGGCTTGGGTTTGCGCTTAGCTTAGGGGAGCTAAGCAAGGGGGTGTGTCTGAGGCTGCCTAGCACTCTTTACATTGCCTAAGTGGGTGTGCGTGGCGCACACTGTGTTTTAAAGGGAAAAAAAAAGTAAACCAGGAAATAGCAGCTCTGTGCACATTTGAGCACTGTGTTTGCACAGCACGCCACCAGGCTTCAACAGGAAGGCAATGGGAAGGGAAAACAGCAGTAGGAAGGTAATATAGGAGAACTAGCATAGCTGGCAGGTGAAATGTATCAGATCAGCCAATTACACAGGCAGCAGACCAGCCCAGCCCAGAACACTACTATAAACTATGCAAACACCTTTCCCTCTGGTTTTTCCTGCATACTCTACACCACCGGTATATACAAGCGGGGGAATTTTAACAAACCAGGACAACAAAATGATAGGGGCTGCAGTAGCTATCATACATCAACATGTGGAAGAGGCTGAGGGTGGTGAGGATGAGTATGCTGTTGACCACCCCATAGTGAGGAAACGGAGAAGACTGCACAGACCCGGGGTAACCTACCAGGGGCTACATGAGCTGTAGATAGTGGAGAGCTATAGGGTGGACAGGAACCTCCTACAGCAAATTGTTGAACTGTGCCGGCCATGCCTCACACACAGAACTAACAGAGGGGAACCCATCCCAGTGGATACCAAGATATGTGTAGGCCTAAGAATACTAGCTACAGGTACCTTCCAAAGGCCAACTGGGGATTTCATGGGGATCTCACAGGCATCAGCATCTAGGGTACTCCACCCATTCCTGGATGCCATGTCAACACATGCCAGTGAGCACATATATTTCCCCAACACCTGTGAGGCATTGGCCAGCAATATGCATCTCTTCCACCAAATAGCAGAATACCCTGAGGTAGTGGGTGCTATAGATTACACGCACATACACATCAAAGCACCACCAGGTGAGTGGGGTACAGTCGACATTAACTACAAGGGCTTCCCCTCCATAACTGCCAGGTCGAGTGTGATGTCCAGGGCATTAAATGAATGTATGTGCTGGCTGGCCTGAAAGCTATCATGACTCCCACATCTGGCATTTGATGCAACTGTACCAGAGATTTGCCAGTGGGGACATCCCTTATGGTCACATATTGGGGGATGCTGGTTATGCACTGGAGCCGTGGCTGAGGACACAAATCAGAAATGCAAACACAACCGAACAAGAACTCCATAATGAGGCACACGCACAGACCAGAGTTGTAATAGAGCATGTGTTTGGGATGCTCAAGTCACAGTTCTGGTGCCCAGACACATTCAGTGGAGCCTTGCAGTACTCCCCAGCTACATGTACTCAAATTGTTATTGTATGTGCCATGCTACACAATATGATCCTGTGAAAACAGCTGCAGGAGGAACAGCATGGGGCAGGACCACACAGCCCCCACCATTGCCAAGGCCTGCACAGGCACAGAATGATTCGGAGGAGGAACAACCTGAGCCTGCCCCAATAGGCAGAAGTATGCCCTAGCCTTGGCAAAGAGGAAATGCTTAGCACATACACTGACACAGGAGGGACCCAGGGAATGATACCACTCTCTGACTGGCACATACAGTAAGAGGGATGCCAAACATGACACTACCTTTGCTCAACCATGTATAGGGTGTGTACTATGTGCATCTGACATAGGCAGCCCTCCAGCACCATTCTCAAAACTGGCACACCCACATGGTAAGTCACTCCCCTTATCGATGGCTGATTGGAGTAGCATGTGTTGTTACTTGTATCTATGATATGGATGTGAGCATGCAAGGGAATTGGGTGACTGAATGGGATGCCAGCAGATAGTAGACACCTATAGTGGTAGCATGAGATCTGTAACAAATACTGGTGTCACCATAATAGCCAGTACTACACATGATGACAAAACCCACTGCAGGAAATGTGCTGGGCCACATGTGTGTCCATATGACACACACATGCCAGTCAGGGAGGTTCACATACCCAACAACAGTCTCAGCCAGCAGGACAGGTATAGACAAACACAAACAAAGGCTGTGCTAAGACCTCTGAATGATGGCTATGGGTAATCTCCCCCCCCCAGGCCTACACAGACAGACTACAGCAGGTCAGGCAGTGGGATATTAGTTCTGAAGGGTAGGAAGTCAGAAACTGATATGTAGGTTACTCAAAACTAAGAGCTGTAGTACACTGATATGCCTCTAGTCAGCATGATAGGTTGGAATACAGAATGAAATGGAGTACCTGACATACCAGTACAGTCATAGCAAATGTGTACAAGTTTCAGGTGTGCCCCCCCCCCATCCTATGTAGAAATGTAGAAACAGTAAAATGTTCCCCACCCCCAATCCTATATAGAAATTTAGTAAGAGTCTGGTGTGCCACCCAATCTGATGTAGACACGTTGTAACAGTCAGGTGGGCCCCCCAATCCTATGTAGAAATGTAAAAACAGTCAGATGTGCCCCCCCAATCCTAAGTAGTAATGTAGTAACAGTCAGGTGTGCCCCCCAATCCTATCTAGAAATGTAGAAACAGTCAGGCCCCAATCCTATTTAGAAATGTAGTAACAGTCTGGTGAGCCCCCCCCAATCCGATGTATACATGTTGTAACAGTCAGGTGTGCCCCCCCCAATCCTATGTAGAAATGTAGTAACAGTCAGGTGTGCCCCCCCTCCAATCTGATGTAGACAGATAGTAACATGTATGTGTAGGTATAATACCAGTGGAGCACAGTTGACCTGAGGTGGCCAAGGTAGCAGGATAGATTGTAGCATTTGTACAATATGCAGGTATGCATGTGTTAGGTTGGAGTGTGTTTCATATTGTGTGAGAGTGGTCAGTATGTATGCATGTTGAGGATTGACCTGGTGGCCATTGCCCACTACTGCCAATGACAAGGCCAAGTCCTCACAACTGCAGTACCAAAGACAATACTCCCCAGTATAACACATGCTAGCAGTAAGCCATTGTAAATGTATGGCAGTAATATGTGTCACCCTCTGAAAGATGGAAATGGCATGACTGTTGGGCTAGATATACAAGCAGTACACAGGGAAAAGTACCCCAGACATACAGTATATAATGTGTAACAATGAAATGGACACACCCTTGGAATTGTACATACAGGTATGCATCACATTACCTGAGCTTGTAGTAAGGAATACCGATGTCGTCTGGCCGAACACTCACAGATCACAAAGGTGATAGGACCAATGTATTGGGAAACGGCTGATGTCCCTGCACATGCCAGCATAACTGGAATGACCCATGCATATCTGTGAGTCAGATGCAAGTAGTTTCCATTGAACACATGCACTCAGCTCACCCAAACACCACCCACAGGTACCTCTCTGGTCTTATCCCTGCTGTTGGGAATGGGTACAATATGACCCTGACCTGTGTATGGCAATAGCGAAAGAATGCAGCATGCAATGCAGGTGTCCCATGCAGGTGTGTCCCTAGCTGTAAGGAGCACCCTGCCAGCATCCACACCACTTGATTAATACTGATAGAAAGTATTGGCATGAACACCTAGCACAGCTACCTTGTCACCCCAGGGGAATATACTGTATGGCAGTCTGGGACTGTAGGACTGACAGAAAGCAACAGCCTGCTACAGTTGGCCTGCATCACCACCAAATGCCCAGTTTTTACATTACACTTTACCAAATCATCTGTTTTAAATTGTATTTTACTGTTACAGGCTACACACTCAAGTGCACTAACCGTTTAGAGCCTTATAAGTGTGTTTTAATCCTGCATTTGCTGCCTCCCTATTTCTGAAAAAAAAAACAAAACAAACAAAAAAAAAACCGACTACAAAATCCTATCTACCTCTTTGTTTCCCGCTTTTCTTTAAACCAGAATAGTCCAGATCAGATTTGCTAATTTCAGGACTGTGTGTTGTGAGTGGACTAGAATTTCCAGAGATAGAAGGAAGTCTTGCAGCCTATCAGTGGCAGTGGTAGGCTCTGAACAGCCTATCTTTTGCTAGGGGAGTGGTTTCCAGCTCTAGTTTTGTTGTACTATTGGCCATTTTGGGCTGCTTCTATCCCTTTCAACTTCCTGCTTTAAAACTCAGGTTTGCCTGGGTTTACACTTGCCTTTACCTAGGCAGATCCTCTTGGGAGCATCCAGCAGAGAATTACAGCAGCAGAAGGGAGAGAGAGAGAGACTTTAATTGATCATAAGATCTGTTTCTGCTTATTTTTACCTGCTGCACCTTGTCGTGTTTTGTGACTATTAAGTTATTTTACTGCATTTCTGCCAGTTTTTACATTGCACTTTACCAGATTGTATGTCTTAAATTGTATTTTATTGTTTCAGGCTATACACTCAAGTGTGCTAGCCATTTAGTGCCTTATAAGTGTGTTTTAATCCTGCATTTACTGAATCCCTATTTCTGAAAAAAAAAAAAAACTACTACAAAATCCAATGTACCTCTTGTTTCCCAACTTTCTTTAAAGTCCAGATCTCATATTTGCTGATTTCAAGACTGTGTATTGCATTGTGAGTGGACCAGATCTCACAGAGATAGAAGGAAGTCTTGCAGCCTGTCAATGGCAGTGGTAGGCTCTGAACAGCCTATCTATCGCTAGGGGAGTGGTATCCAGCTCTAGTTTTGCTGTACTACTCGCCATTTTGGGCTGCTTCTATCCCTTTCAACTTCCTGCTTTAAAACTCGTGTTTTCCCAAGTTTGTATTTGTATTTACCTCGGTGGATCCTCTTGGGGCATCCAGCAGAAAATTTCAGCAGCAGAAAGGAGAGAGAGAGACTTTAATTGATCAAAAGATCTGTTTCTGCTTATTTTTATCTGCTGCAACTTGTTGTAAGTGTTTTGTGATTGTGTTAAGTTATTTAACTGCATTTCTGCCAGTTTTTACATTGCACTTTACCAGATTGTGTGTTTTAAATTGTATTTTACTGTTACAGGATACACATTCAAGTGCGATAGCCATTTAGAGCCTTATAAGTGTGTTTTAATCCTGCATTTGCTACCTCCCTATTTCTGAAAAAAAAAAAAAAAAAAAAACTACTACAAAATCCTATACACCTCCTTGTTTCCCACCTTTCTTTAAACCAGTATAGTCCAGATCTCAGATTTGCTATTTTCGGGACTGTGTATTGTGTTGTGAGTGGACCAGACCTTCCAGAGTTAGACGGAAGCCTTGCAGCATATCAGTGGCAGTGGTAGGCTCTGAACAGCCTATCTATCACTAGGGGAGTGGTTTCCAGCTCTAGTTTTGTTGTACTATTGGCCGCTTTGGGCTGCTTCTATCTCTTTCAACTTACCGCTTTAAAACCTGTGTTTGCCCTTATTTGCGCTTGTATATACCTCGGCAGATCCTCTTGGGGCGTTCAGCAGAGAATTACAGCAGCAGAAAGGAGAGAGAGAAAGACTTTAATTGATCAAAAGATCTGTTTCTGCTTATTTTTACCTGCCGCACCTTGTCGTAAGTGTTTTGTGACTGTGTTAAGTTATTTAACTGCATTTCTGCCGGTTTTTACATTGCACTTTACCAGATTGTCTGTTTTAAATTGTATTCTACCATTACATGCTATACACTCAAATGCGCTAGCCATTTAGAGCCTTATACATGTGTTTTAATCTTGCATTTGCTGCATCCCTATTTCTGAAAACAAAACAAAACAAACAAACAAGAAACACTACAAAATCATATCTACTTCCTCGTTTCCCACATTTCTTTAAACCAGTATAGTCCAGATCTCAGATTTGCTGATTTCAGGACTGTGTATTGTGTTGTGAGTGACCAGACTTTCCAGAGATAGAAGGAAGTCTTGCAGCCTATCTATCGCTAGGTGAGTGTTTTCCCTCTCTAGTTTTGTTGTACTATTGGCCGTTTTGGGCTGCTTCTATCCCTTTCAACTACCTGCTTTAAAACCCATGTTTGCCCAGGCTTGCTCATATATTTACCTCAGTGGATCCTCTTGGGGCATCCAGCAGAGAATTACAAGAGCAGAAAGGAGAGAGAGAGAAACTTTAATTGATCAAAATGTCTGTTTCTGCTGATTTTTACCTGCTGCACCTTGTCGTAAGTGTTTTGTGACTGTGTTAAGTTATTTAATCACATTTCTGCCGGTTTTCACATTGCACTTTACCAAATCATCTGTTTTTAATTTTATTTTACTGTTACAGGCTACACACTCAAGTGTGCTAGCCGTTTAGAGCCTTATAAGTGTGTTTTAATCCTGCATTTGCTAACTCCCTATTTCTGAAAAAAAAAAAAACTACTATAAAATCATATCTACCTCCTTGTTTCCCTCCTTTCTTTAAACTATTATAGTCCAGATCTCAGATTTGCTGATTTCAGGACTGTGTATTCTGTTGTGAGTGGACCAGACCTTCCAGAGATAGAAGAAAGTCTTGCAGCCTATCAGTGGCAGTGGTAGGCTCTGAACAGCCTATCTATTGCTAGGGGAATGGTTTCCAGCTCTAGTTTTTTACTATTGGCCATTTTGGGGTGCTTCTATCTCATTCAACTTCCTGCTTTAAAACCCGTGTTTGCCTGGGTTTGCGCTAGTATTTACCACGGCCGATCCTCTTGGGGCATCTAGCAGAGAATTACAGCAGCAGAAAGGAGAGAAAGAGACATTAATTGTTCAAAAAATCTGTTTCTGCTTATTTTTACCTGCAGCATGTTGTCATGTTTTGTGACTGTGTTAAGTTATTTAACTGCATTTCTGCCAATTTTTGCATTGCACTTTACCAGATCATCTGTTTTAAATTGTATTTTACTGTTACAGGCTGCACACTCAAGTGTGCTAGCCATTTAGAGCCTTATAAGTGTGTTTTAATCCTGCATTTGCTGCCTCCCTATTTCTGAAAAAATAAATAAATAAATAAACTATTACAAAATTCTACTTCCTCATTTCCCTCCTTTCTTTAAACCAGTATAGTCCAGATCTCAGATTTGCTGATTTCAGGACTGTGTATTGTAATGTGAGTGGACCAGACCTTCCAGAGATAGACAGAAGTCTTGCAGCATATCAGTAGCAGTGGTAAGCTCTGAACAGCCTATCTATCGCTAGGGGACTGGTTTCCCGCTAAAGTTTTGTTGTATTATTGACCGTTTTGGGCTGCTTCTATCCCTTTCAACTTCCTGCTTTAAAACCCATGTTTGCCCGGGTTTGCGCTTGTATTTACCTCGGTGGATACTCTTGGGGCATCCAGCAGAGAATTACAGCAGCAGAAAGGAGAGAGAGAGAGAGACTTTAATTGATCAAAAGATCTGTTTCTGCTTATTTTTACTTGCTGCACCTTGTCGTGTTTTGTGACTGTGTTAAGTTATTTAACTGCATTTCTGCCAGTTTTTACATTGCACTTTACAAGATCGTCTGTTTTAAATTGTATTTTACTGTCACAGGCTACACACCCAAGTGCGCTAGCCATTTAGAGCCTTGTAAGTGTGTTTTAATCCTGCATTTGCTGGCTCCCTATTTCTGAAAAAAAAACTATTACAAAATCTTATCTACCTCCTCCCTTCCCACCTTTCTTTAAACCAGTATAGTCCAGAGCTCAGATTTGCTGTTTTCAGGACTGTGTATTGTGTTGTGAGTGGACCAGACCTTCCAGAGATAGAAGGAAGTCTTGCAGCCTATCAGTGGCAGTGGTAGGCTCTGAACAGCCTATGTATCACTAGGGGAGTGGTTTCCAGCTCTAGTTTTGTTGTACTATTGGCTGTTTTGGGCTGCTTCTATCCCTTCCAACTTCCTGCTTTAAAACCTGTGTTTACCAGGGTTTGTGCAACATGCAGCACTGCTTAGCTAGGGTTAAACTATTCCCAGAGCCAGAAAGTCTGCTCTTCAAAATTTCCCTTAGAACTTGCTGGATTTTCAGTAGTAGTACTACTGCTACTACTACAAGAGGATTACTGGCCTCAAACAGATGCCCTGCGCAGACCATCTAAAAAAACTCCAGCTTTACTCAGTTGCATATCGCCTACTCAGAGGCGATCTCTGCCTAACATGCAAAGCTATGTCAAACCCAGAGCTGTTGGACATGCTCCACTTAAATAAACCCCAATCCCTCTGAGCTACATGCTCTAGGGACCTAAACCTTGTCACCACAATAAACAGAATATGCTGGAGGGATAGATTCCTGTCCCAGAGACTCCTCATACTCTGGAACAAACTACCTATCTATGTCAAACAAAGCTCCTCATTAGCACTCTTCAAGAAAAATCTTGATGATTGGATGGGAAATAGGCAATTAACCCTGGGGATCACCTCTGTGGCTCTGCTCGACAGGGGCACAGGAAAATAATTTTCTTGGATAGCAAAAGTCAGGGTACCTTTTTGGCTAGGCTTGTATAGGCCCTAGGGCTGATAGCGTAGTACTTACCTTTGAACCTATGAACCTATGAACTAATCAATATGTGTATTGACAGATATATTGGAAAAACACCAGCTCTCTTTACAATGGTCATGGTGTAGTGGTTTACTGTTGTGACTATACTGTACAGGGTCCTGGGTTCAAGACCTGCAAGGCCTGTTTATTTTGTTGCTTGGCAGAACAAGGGATGTTGGATACAGAGTGGTTAAGTTAGTTTTGAGCAGCTTTAAGTGGGATTGTGTGAAGCTAAGTGATGCTAACATACAATTAAACATATGTGTGCTTACACCATGTGGGCTTCGCTTACCGGTGCACAAATCTGATTAGCTGTTATATTGGACCAATGTTGACACCTGCTAAGCATGTCTTAGCCCTGGTAACCAGTTCTCATCACTCAGTCTCATAACATACCAGGGTAATGACATCTGTAATGTGTATGTAATGCCATGTACAATACATGTGCCTATGTGCTGTTATTACAGTAGCAAGGGGTGTGAGTGTCATGTCTGGGACACACAAGTATATGAGACCTGTACAGCACTGTTACCCATGTGAATGTGTGACATACAGGGGTAGTAACCCAGGGTATGTGCTGTCACACTGACATATTGTGTATCATGGTGGTACTACTCTTGGCAGTGCTTTCCCAGGCAAGATTAGAGTGCTAGATCTAGTACTGACAACAAGCACCCCTGCAGGCATAGCTGGACTTTGAGGCCTCCCTGTTGTGTTCCTGGTGTGTGAGCTGTGTCACAGTATATATCCCCTACTGGAAAATGATCCAGCATGTGGAATGTAACTGTAGACTACCATCTGTATAGCACATGTTAGTGAGGATTTCCAACATGTAGTTATGGCATACATATTGTTGTCTAACATCTATCTGTCGACACATACATCCTACTCCATAGCTACTTGCCAAGCTGATGACTGTCAGTCCCTGTACAGATGCGCAGATGGCAGGTATCCAGCTGGGATACGTATAGACAACCTACGCTTGATTGACACTGACATGTCTGCCCAGCTGTGTAATAACTGGCACATATAGGAGACAACCCCCTATAAGCACCACATGCCACGGATACCTCCACAACACTACCACAGTCAACAGAACATGCTTGGGTACAGGTCTCCATCACAGACACTAACCATGTGTTGTAATACATGTTGCATACATGTTAACTGGATCACCTCAATGACCATGTGCAGGACGCACCCAGAGGATTGGCTGATGCATGTCACTCTCACCCTGAGTGTCACCACTGTGGTGTCTGTCAATAGATTGCCTGCTGGCACGTGGTAGGTGGCATGATACCACTGTACACACATCCCCTTCACAACCCATCTCTCCATGGACAATAGCCAGGTACACAGCTATGACCACCTGCAGCAATGCACCCCAGTACTGACATATATGTATGTGTGCATTACTGAGGATAGCAGTGTCTTTGTGTTAGTACACCTGTAGTTATGCTCCTCTATCTACTGGCTACATGAGCCTTGCAGTACCAGCACAACAGTGTTGTACAAATAGGTTGATAGGCATGGGATACCCATTGAGTTATGGTAAGTGTGTGTATGTGTGCATGTCTGTATATCTGTAGGGTACAGCATTCCAAGGCCACATACTCCTATTACAATATGCATTGCCACACAGTAATACAGATAGTGTTGTTGCTGCCCATAGGTGAGGCATTACAATGCAACACCCTACTATGCCTGTGTATGTGCATTAGATGCATATCCCTGTAGTACCACTGTTGGGATATATAAAGGGTTGTATCGCAGTCATGGGCAATGTGTCATGGTGGGTATGTCAGAGTGCCATCATGGGTTCCAGGGAGTACAATATCCACTGGGGGATGTGGGTGCTGTGTACACTGTCATTACACCATGGTACACCTGGTATATGTCCCATGTACCACTTTATGGTGACCACTGTCATCATCAACCATACAGGTAACTGATACCACAATCCAGCCCAGTTATGCATGTGCTGTGGGCAGCCTACATGTAACACACTGGACACACGGACAAGTTAGTTAGCACTGAAAGGCCCGGGTCTCTCGGATGTGTGTCTGCCTGTTATGTGTCTGTTAATGTGTATATGATGGTATGTCACACTATGTATTGTCCATATACAACCATTACATCCCCCTTTAGCATACTGTACATGTCTGGGGATGTTCTGCATGTAACATGTAACCTGGAACACACCTCACCCTAAATGCTGTTTGGTGTGTGTAATGAAAGCCAGACAGTTCAGTAGCACTACATACCTAGGAAGGGGTCTAGTCCCAGTGTTGCCAAGTAAGAGTGTGCGTGTATGTGGATGGGTCTGCATCAGGTTGCAGATTATACACGTCCCAGCGGGTCACCTGTCCATGTTGCACAGGCAATAACTGTTATACAAACCTGTGACATGTGTTCAAATCTACCACAGATATGTCACAGCCATGGTGTCACGACAGTGTCATACCCCTTGTGGACTGTGACTGCAACTCATTCTCCTGCTGACACATGTACACCTATAACACAAATGGATAGCATTATGGAGACCACAATGAACCAGTGTTACTAACAGCTATAATGCATCATTTCTGGATGGCTACACTACCTGACATGTATGCAGTACACATTACTCCTAACAACATGTTACACTGCAGTACTTTGGTACACTGTAATACAGTCACCATGTGCATCAGAAACATATTAGTCTGTCCCTGCATCAATGCTATGGATGACAGGGATGTGGCACAGGTATCATCATATACACAGGATGTGTTGCTGGTTTGCCAGAGGCCGAGGGTGGGCCATACATTTGACACCATGTGTGTGGGTGAGGGGTGTAATGAGTTGAACTGGGCATGGTGATGTGGTGTGTGTAGGTATGGAGTTGCCCTAGGTGTGTTCGTATATTGTGTGGGTATGCATACACACAGTTCTGCTATGTGGCTGCCCTATACAGGTGTTTATGGACAGCTGAAGACCATACCTGGCAGGGTGTGCAGTTCACCGCCTTTGGCCACGGACATGTGGACTGTGCCTGCCAGGGGTTCCATGGGCATGTCCAGGTACAGGCCTCGATGTGCTAGTCTCCCCTGATGATGACAGATGTCTGCTGGAACCAGGTCCCTCCTGGGACTGGCCAGGACCACGTGCTCATGGCCTGCTGTGGTGTGGTGTGGATAGCACCCCCCTGCAGTGCTAGAGCTGGTACTGCCACTACGGGAGTGCCTTGGTGTCCTAGCATGTCCATGTTGACTGCCAGCTGTTGATGTTCCTGGCCTACATCCATGTGTCCGTTGCCGCACTCCCATCACATGTTCAAGCACAGACAAACCACAGTCATTGAGGCCCATCATCTCACCAAACCATCTATCCTTGACCTCGGTATGAGGAAAGAGGGCACCAGAAAATTCATGGAAGCTGTCGCTTGCAGATGTGAAAGCAGCCCTATGCAGCCTCAGGCCCTGTCTGGTGTACAGTTCCATATGTGCCTGTGCCCCCATGACAGCCTGAAACATGCACCTGGTGGTACCAGGTGTGGTGCATCTACCAGGGACATGATGACCAACGACCCTACCATGAGCACCCTGGGACATCTGCCTATGTGGTGCCCTGCAGGACATCCAGATATGCCTGCTGTGATCAGACACAGTAGGCATGGATACCACACTCTCCTGTGCACTGCCACCAACCGCCAGCTCTCCCTCCGCTATGGCCACTGGTGATTGGGTATGTATAGAAACTGAATCTATGTGTGGGGTTGGGTGGCTAAGAGGGGGATGTCAAATGATGGTGCTGTTTTGGCCCCTGACAACCCCACTTGTGCCTCAACAGTACTGTCATCATCTTCAATGTCTGTATGGACACCAACATCAGATTGCATGCAAGAGGGACCCTGACCCACCTCGCCACCAGTGGGGGAAAACAAGAAACACACTTTAAGACCTGTACAGCATTGCATAACAGTACACTCATACACACACACACACACACACACACACACACACACACACACACACACACACACACACACACACACACACACACACATTCCACCTTAATACCTACCTGTCCATGACTTTACAGACAGTCCCATATTTATTCCCATACATTCCCCATTCTGCATCACACTTGCTAACATACACTCATTAATACCACTCATTAACGTATCATTCCTAGACCTAGGCCATACCTAGACAAGTGATAACAACACAAGGCCTGTTACTCCATTACCTCCTTGACCTGAGTGGAGTGGGTTTACATGGCCTCACTGCTGTCATTCAGTGTTCACTCTGTGTATGTCCGGACATCTTGAGCATGGCCCCTATATGTGAGGGGCTACTACGTTCACTTCATAATGTCACGCACTGGAGTGTCATGTGTAAGTATTGCTCAGTACATGCCAGATATGCTACTCAATCAACCTATCAAGTGACAACTGTAATATATGGATACACTCCCTGGTGTTGTCTAGTAATTTCCCAATGCATCTGTAGTACTGCATATGTGGGTTGTCAGTCACCTCTCTGCTGAATGCAATATTAAGGGTATACCTGGTGTCTACTTTCCCTCCCAATGCATGTTCCATGCTACAGACCTTATTATACTATTGGCTGTCCTGTGATTACATATCAGACAAGTATTCCTGGTGTGTCATGTGTCAGTCCATGTCCATGTACTGCACGATCCCAAAGGGAAGTACTGCCATATGAACAACCCCATAATCACACGTGTGCATACAGGGTCACACACACATGCAAACACACATCCTATGTGCAGCAACCTCCCTCCACTTCACCAGAGTGACCCTACAGACAAATTAACCACACACACACACACACACACACACACACACACACACACACACACACACACACACACACACACACACACAGGTGAGGTTGCACAAAGTACACACAGTCCTCCTATTACCCATCTGTCAACATGCATAACATATGGTACACAACAGCATGCAGTGCAGCTATAGTCAATCCATGCTAGCAACAGTATACATGTGTTTGATGCATGGGCTGTGTTAGTAGGTGATGCCCCTTCCTCTAGATAGCACTGCACCCATGTAGACAGTATTGCTGTGCATCTGTTGTGCACCCTGCCATGTACTGTGCACCAAACCTCACAGGTGTACAACCCATTGCTGAATGTGTAGTACTGTGTCAGTTATGCCAGCTCTAATGCTCACAGCCCCTATGTTTTTCAGCAACACATACCTGGGATGATAAATGGACAGATGTCATTTGTGAATGCCTGATGTCTGGTTTACACATCTCAACATCAGCTGACCATGTATGACCAATCCAATACTATTACAGCCTAGTCACAGGTAATAATGTGGACCACAGTAACATGTTATACCATAGTGTACATCTGTAACAGTTGCCATTGTAATACTGATAGATACACTGTTGTTGCACTGTGTACGGGTGATGTTTTCCACATGTCCCTACTCTAGGCCATGTGTCCCACCATTATGTTAATCCCTGTGGACACATTTTGCAATGACAGGATGTTAGTAATCTTGCACGTGTCTGACATACCCTTCCAATATCCCATCATGGTCACCACTGTGATGCAGTGTATTTAACAGCAACAATATGTGAACATGTACAGCATGCATTCTGGCTAGGTGTGTTAGATGCATGCATGGACTATACCATAGCCATTACATGCCCGTGTATTGGCAAACATCAATATAAACCATACTCACCAGCTACAGGCTGTTGCCTTGGTGATATACTGGAGGGACCTACATAAGAGGGTGTAAGATAAGAAATCAGTGCCCACACCTGTCGCATTGCCACATAGTGGGTGCAGCATTACAGTACATCAACAGTACATGTCCACAATACTACCACATATGCACATCATTTATTATTACTATGCAGCAACAAACTATATAAATGACATGTCAGATATGCATAATCTACCTGTACAGATGCGGATACATATGCAACAGTGGTCTACTGATGTGCCTCTGGCCTTACCTGCACACTCCTCAGCCCGTGTGTGGGTACCACCCACCTCCACAATGTTGTCTGGCAGTTGTTGGCTGTGTAGACAGGCAGGCGCCACGAGGCTGGCGAGGTGCTCCTAAACACGTGTCAGGGGGATGGATGGCATGGCCCCCCGCTGTTGCGATGTGATCCCCCCAGACTGCAGAAGCCTGCCAATGGGCATTACAAAGCAGGTCAGAACAATGATGCCAGACCTGCTCATAACTGTGGTTACGCAGTCCGACGTTATTGACCCTGTGGACTAGGTCATTCCACAGGCAGTCTACTCCTGTTGCTCATGGGCAGCACAGCCAAACTGCACAGGGTAGTGCTGGATGAGATAGTTCAGCACTATGTCATTTTCAGCTGCTGAATAAGCAAGGAGCTGTCCATGTGACATCTTGCCTGAAAGACATAAAGATGGGAACAGGTCTGAGCAACTCATACAGCAAGATTGCCATAGTTCTTAATACACATCTCTGTCACCCCCCCACCATATCAGTGACAACAGACTGTACACACATCTCAATAGGTTTGGCTACAGCTTACCTACCAGTGGGACAGATATTGTATTGTACCACACTCTGTGCTATGTGTTTGTAGCCATGTTCCTTGTGTGGACACTATCATTGCTGGCCTGTTACAGACTATTCACATTCATTCCATTGTCAGGGCCACTGTGGTTCCATATTTGTCTGTGCTCTGCTTGTTACATGATTGCTGCACATCTGACATTCTGTGTTATTGGGGATATCGATGCATGCTGTTGGACATGTTCCAGAATTGTGTAGACTATTACTACCCACATATTTTCTATAACAGTGACACAATAGCATGTTTAGGGAATATTTGCCAGCAGAACCACCTCTCTAAACTCATCTGGCCATGCTACCAGGCCACATCACATGTGGGACCCATGCTGGGGCCTCCTGATGTACTGGTCCAGCACTACCTTTAGGTGGAACCACTTTAGGGATGTTGTCCCCTCTGGGGGCATACACAGACATGATTCTGTCCCCCTAGGTCAGGTCCAGGATCTGTTCCATAGCAGGCTCCACAGACACATGTGGGATGTGCTACATCACCGTGAGGCACCCAGTACACATTCATAAGGTCCACATACTCCACCTGCTCAGCCTCCATGCCAGGCACATTCAGGGATGTGGGCTGCTGTTGTGAATAGCAATAGGTGGGTGTCTTGTTCCCATTGTTTCCATTTTGGGGCACATGGGGCTTCCAATCGCAGACCACACACACCATCCAGGGTGTTTACCCACCACATGTGTCATATACCACCCCTGTAGGCTGTCCTCTATATCTACCAATCTGTACCACCTCCACAAATATATCTGCCATACCTCCCCATATTCCCATTCCCCACTTCACAAACAAGGGCAATGTGGTCCCAACAAGGGGTTCACATGTGACATACCCGTCCATGTTGCACACACTTACAGCGGTATATATCTGTGTGTATTGCTATGTGTGGTGTTCCCTCGCACATAGTGTGCAGCACTGTGGTGGTAATATAGGGGACATGTATTTACATACATATATGTGTGTGTGTGTTTGTATATATGTAGACATGTGCATATAGATATATATCTGTATATGTGTAGATATATATGATGTATATATGTGTTTATATATATGTCTATATATGGGTATCTGTATATCTATGGACATACATGTATATATATATATATATATATATATATATATATATATATATATATATATATATATATATATACACATATATACATACCTATATATGGGGTACATTCAGACATCAGGTCCACAATCTCAAAACTCCTTCCTGCACAGCTGCACTGTTCTGCCTTGCTGTAAGACAGACAGGTGCCGCATATGGACACAGCCTAACATTAGGGGAGTATATATAGGTCCAGATTGCAGGTAACCCTATTACACACCTATGGCATTTCATCATGCTAAAATACATTTTAACCTGAGTGTCCTGCAAGTGGTGGGCTCTGGAACCCATGTGTCCATCATTTTGGCATTACTTCCACCACCAGCTATTGGCCTCAGTAATATACATCCCTTCCATTACACACCACACACCATATTGGCATATATGTTGTTAGTCAGTGCTGCTCTACACAGTTGATGGGTATGGCCCACTACCCACAGGGACAGCCTCTAATGTCCATAACAGTTGCTCAGCTGAAGATCATTACATCAGTAATACCTGATTGCACATGTATATCATTCCCCATCATCTACCCCAGTATTATGGACTAGGTACTACAGCCAATTACATGCATATATTCTTCACATACCTGTTGTGGGGATGAAGTCTGTTGTGGATAGTATCCTTGTAGGAGGTAGGTTTTTTTTCACTCCTCCTGCTTCCTTTGTTGTATTTTATGGAGGTGTTGCATGTTTTCACATTTTGTTTCTCTTTCACTTTATTTCTCTGTGTGTGTCTCTCTCTCTCCAGTAAATGGATTGAGCTGACTGGAATAGATTGCAACATGGCTTTTGTTGGTGATGCACATGATCAGGTGATGGCCTCTGCACCAATGTGTCCTCCACTTCATGCAGCCAAGCTGTGTAATACTTCCAATTACCATTGTCATGGCAACCCACTACTATAAATCCCTTCATCATATGGGAGTGGTCCCTTTACCTTTGCTGTATGGTGGACATACTTCCTGTGTGTGGGCAACAGTGTTACAGACAGCAGGTAGCAATACCTCTTACAAGAGGACTTGCACACTCAGGCCAGCTACATATTTGTATGAGGTTCCGGAACTGCAAACAGAGAGTGTGAGTACTGTTGTTATATGCATTGTATAGCACCAGTGTTACAGGGTTTGTGTGTACATACTAGTTTAACACGGACTGCAGTCTGTCTGCATAGCTCTCAACTGTGTACCTCTCCACTTGATGCCCAGAGGTGTGCATGTTATGTTTTGACTGTCCACCAGACAGGTCATGTGTCAGATATATCACTGGCTGTGTGTGTGTTGAGTGCTATCAGTACATGGCTGCATCCATTTGTGTTTCTGACTTCATATTCCTGACTAAGGGCATGTTGCAGACAATCCTGTGTCACCAGCAATTGCGTAATGTATGACAACACTATTTGACATATGGGCCTGTGTTCCAGCCTCTGTACTCCACCTAAATACCAGGCTTTGTCCATATAACATGCTGTCAGGGGTTGTTTTGTAGTGGCCTGTGAGTATGTCATGCTGCCATTCCTGCCATCATTCCACTGCTGTTGTGGCCTCCACAAATATTTTGGGGTTGGGTCCATATATGTGTGGGCTTCATATGCACAATACATGTGTGCCCTTATGCAGTGCAGAGGCCAGTGTATGTAACAGTGGTATATGGCCCTGCATGTCAGTCTATGGGGGGGGTGCACCATAACTAACCTGGGCTGTTACAACATATGATGGTATCAGGGGTAAGCTGCCTTAAGGTATCTGGATGTAAATTACCATACAATTCACCTTGGGTAAATGCAAGCCTACTGCTTCCAACCAAAGAGACTGTTCTGTTTGTCAGTGTGATTGTGATGGTTTCAGTTATGCCTTGTTATGTGACAGATACATTCCATTGTGTCAACTGAGGTCTTTACCCCTAAGGGATTGTGTACAGAGTGCAGAGTGTAGATAGAGGATGCTGGACTATACATTTGCATTTCTTACTGTTGATTGGTTGTTATCCTGTGGACCAGTCTGTCTTTACTGTTGTACTACTTGAAGGCCTTGGCCTGGACAGCAAAATAAGTAATCCTTTCCAGAATACTGTATTCATTTATCTGTTTGACAGTTGCATTAGTCTGTTTATATGTATTTCTGAGTCTAAACAGCTATATGACATTGCATATACAACTGTAATAGTACACAAATAAAGCTTTCTCATGTATGCAAAAGTGTGTGTGGTGTTATATCCTTTGACCTCTGTATGGGTATATGTTGCAGGCAACAATTGTCATTTGTCATTTGTATGGGTGACTAATACAGTGTCCAGCTGGTAAAGTGGCAACTGTAGGCATACTGGTTGTTCTGTATGGTGTGCACCCTCTACATATGTATCTTCCTATACCTATCTCTGTGTGTATATGTGTAGTTAAACACACACACACATATATATATATATATATATATATATATATATATGTATATATATATATGTATATATATATGTATCCACATATATGTGTCTGTGTATATGTATCTTAGGAATGTTGATTGCTTCCACATTGTACATTCCCTATGGTAGCCAGACTGTACTGCATATGTTATTGATACCAGCCTGACATCATTCAGGTGGGATAGAGTACTGTTAACATATTGTGCCCACGTTATGTCAGGTCCTGGTTATGGGATTTGCAACAGTTGGTATTGTATTGCAGGGCAGACCTGTTTGACTGTGGGGGATATCAATACGTACAAGACATATGTTGCTTGGGCCCTTTCACCCCCATCAACGGTGCATGTGGTTATGCATGTATTTGTTATGTGCTCTTTTATATATATAGTTATATATCTGTATATACATATGTATACAGATATATATATATATATATATATATATATATATATATATATATATATATATATATATATATATATATATATATATGCTTATATATATATATATATATATATATATATATATATAAATATATATATATATATATATATATATATATATATATATATATATATATATATATATATATATATATATATATATATATATATATATATATATATATATATATATATATATATATATATATATATATATATATATATATATATATATATATATATATATATATATATATATATATATATATATATATATACATATATATATATATATATATATATATATATATATATATATATATTTCTATATATATATATATATGTATATATCTATTTAGATATAAATATATATACACACACATACATCTACATGTTTAAATGCATTTCCTGTACTGTTGAATGACTGTGCTGGATGAAATGTTTGTGAAAACATCACAGTTGTGTATATCTGACATGGCTTAGTGGTAAATCACTTTGGCTATGTTATGCAGGATCCTGGGTTTGAGCCTTGCAGAGGCTGTTTACTTTGTTGCTGGGCAGAACAAGGGCCATTGGATACAGAGTGACTAATGCAGTTTTAAGCAGGTTTGCGCAGGTTTGCACATAGGTAAGCACTGCTTACTTCTGGTTACAGTTTCTTATACTGATTTAGCTTCTCAATTGCTTAATCTGTGTAGGCATTGCTTACCCTCACTCAAACAGGCTTAAACCTGCTAACTGCTGCTTAAAAGTGCTTACTCCCACTTATCCCCACACTAATTTCTTTAAAAGAAAAGAAAAAAGGGTTGATAGGAAACTGATGAAAAAGGGGTACAAAGAGGGAAAGACAGTAGGGAAAATAGGTAGGGATGTGCAGGAAAGGTGTAGGGAAGGTCCATAGCTGCCCATTTTTTATACAGCAACAGCTGTGTATATACACTGAATTTGGGGGTAGATTTGGACACTCAAACCACAGAGAGAGGAGTGAGGACAACAGTAATATGTTGTGAAGCCAATTAGATGAGATTACATGTGTCCAGTGGACACATGTGCGAAATGGACAGCTATGTATGGGGCGAGATTTTTTTTGAGGGGAACAGATTGGCTTTTTTTTTCAGGTGAGAGTGGGATGTTGGTGAGGGATAATAGGTATATTTGGGGAGGTAGGTTGAGTAGGTTAGCAGACGAGACAAACAAGAGGAGCAGTATATGATACATGTGGGGGGTAAACACCTTGATGGGGAGGAGTGTTGGGAAATCTGAAGCCCATGAGCCCCCTAGTGGAAACAGTGGGACTGAGGTCCCCACGCATTGATAGTCACCACTGCACCTTTACAGCACCGAATGTGGCTCTGCTGGGATCTGAGTCAGAGAGCCAGGCCAACCCTCTAGTCATGACACCTGGCCCTCGAGCTGATGTAGCAGATCTCCAAACTCCAGATTGAGCTCGCTACACACCACGACTCGGACCTGGTGATGGGTGACAGGTTTCTGTCTGTGCCCGCTCCCAGGGGGGGTGAGCCCCATCCACTGAGGCAGTCCCACCTGAAGGTGGTGCCGGACCAATGGACAAGGAGGTCCCTGGTTGGGCTGCAGACATGCTGGTGCCCAGTGCCACAGCCAGCTGAGGTGAGACAAGTGGGTCCGCTGGGACCCACATTCCCATAAGTGCTATGGTGTTTATGTTTTATCACCATATGTGGTTAGTAATAGTCAACACATTCCAGGATTAGGTATAACAGCATGCATAGATAGTCCCATTAACCCAGACACCAGATATAGAACAGTTGCATAGCAAACAGAACACATGCATATATGTGACCACAGTCGTAATTGCAACAGCATGCAAGTACATTGATGGCACAATGCCACCAGTGTGGGAGTATTTCAACATAGCACATGCATAGAAACAGATTTAAATAATTATCAAACAATAGGACATATGTCCCAACATTACAGTTAAGTCATCACATACCAATTGAGTTGGGCATTTAGTTTATTGTTTCAGATATGGTGGGGGGGTGTCAATTAACTACTAGTATACTCATGTAGTTTGCGTTACTTCCCTAGTCAGTGCTGTTATCTGAACCTTACAAGTATTAGTACACTACCCCATTGCCTTACTTTGGACAGTGGTATGGCTGTTGACAACTATATACATGAACTGGTTTTACCTGTAGTATACACCTCTTACCTGGTATACCTGTGGATAAATTGTTTGTTAACATTAACTAACTGTTTCTACACATACTCCCAGATTCCAGGTTGATGTTATGCACATAGCTGTCCACCTCTTTTTGCACAGTATCTGGGCATGTCTGGACCACATGTAGGTGAACCAGGGCATATTTTGACTATTGCCCTCTTAAACCTTTAGTGACTTAAAACACTCATACAGAATTTACTAGACAATTATATTATGTAGCACAGTGTGGGTGACGGTGATGAGTGGAGTAATACCTTATTATTCAGAGCAACTGCAACACTCACAATGCCATAAAATACCAGAGTAAACAGTACCAGTATAGAGTATCAATCTTTTAT